>NW_025746339.1:50000-95000 GCF_021184085.1 Oncorhynchus gorbuscha
ACCTGTTGTCAGTAGTTATAATACAGTTAGTTACCTGTTGTCAGTAGTTATAATACAGGATACAGTTACCTGTTGTCAGTAGTTATAATACAGGATACAGTTACCTGTTGTCAGTAGTTATAATACAGTTAGTTACCTGTTGTCTGTAGTTATAATACAGGATACAGTTACCTGAGTTGTCTGTACCTGTAGTGACCTCCACCACCTTATTGGTCTCTCCTGGCTCCTCCTCATTGGCCATGGCAGGAATGTCCTCCACAAAGTTATCCAGAGTAGAAATGACCTCATCAGGGTCAAAGTTTAAAAGGTTGTCCTTAAACGTGATGATCTTGTTGGCGTCGTTCGACTCCAGATCCACACCCTCCAGGATCTCCTCCCCTCCCATGGTGTTGCTGTCCGTCTCTCCCCGAGGACGGTGGGGGCTGAGTGGGCTAGCGGGGTCCTGACACTTCCCTGGTATGGATCTCATGGAGCCTTCAACTGGGTCCAGCAGCACTTCTAGAGGAGGGGTCAGATATTTGGCACACATGTGTGAATGAGAGTGAGAAGGGCCCAAAGCTGAGGGGGTAGGGGGACTATAGAGTGGACCTATAGAATGTAGGAGCTAACGTGTGTGTGTGTGTGTGTGTGTGTGTGTGTGTGTGTGTGTGTGTGTGTGTGTGTGTGTGTGTGTGTGTGTGTGTGTGTGTGTGTGTGTGTGTGTGTGTGTGTGTGTGTGTGTGTGTGTGTGTGTGTGTGTGTGTGTGTGTGTGTGTGTGTGTGTGTGGAGTGATCTCAGTCAGAAAATTCAGTGCCTTATGAATGCCTACATCGTCTCTGTAACCAACACATACGATCCCTCAGTCAAGCAGTGAATTTCAAACACAGATTCAAACACAAAGACCAGGGAGGTTTTCCAACGCTTCACAAAGGGCACCTGTTGGTAAATTGGTAAAAAGCATTGAACAGCCCTTTGAGCATGTTAAAGTTATTAATGACACTTTGAACAGTGTATCAATACACCCAGTCATAGATACAGGCATCCTTCCTAACTCAGTTGCCGGAGAGGAAGGAAACTGCTCAGGTATTTCACCATGAGGCCAATGGTGATTTTCAAACAATTACAGAGTTTAATGGCTGTGAAAGGATATAACTGATGATGGATCAACAACGTTGTAGTTACTCCTCAATACTAACGTAAATGACAGAGTGTACAGAATACAAATAATTCTAAAACAGAATACAAATAATTCTAAAACAGAATACAAATAATTCTAAAACAAAATGCAAATATTCTAAAACAGAATACAAATCATTGCAACAAGACACTAATGTAATATTGGAAGGAATGTGGCAAAGCAATTCACTTTTATCCTAAATACAAAGTGTTATGTTTGGGTCAAATCCAATACATTGCTACTCTCCATATTTTGAAGAATAGTGTTGGCTGCATCATGTTATGGGTATGCTTGTAATCGTTAAGTACTGGGGAGTTTTTGGGGATAAAAAAAAAGAAACGGAATGGAGCTAAACAGGCAAAATCCTAGAAGAAAACCTGGTCTGCTTTCCAACAGACACTGGGTGTCACGTTCGTTGAATGGAGGAGACCAAGGCGCAGCGTGAGATGAACACATCTTATTTTAATGAAGACAAAGAAACACTACAAAAACAATAAAACGAACATGACGCTAAATATAGTGCTGACACAGGTAACTAACACATAGACAATGACGCACGAATTACCCAAGGAATATGGCTGCCTAAATATGGTTCCCAATCAGAGACAACGATAAACAGCTGCCTCTGATTGAGAACCAATCTAGTCAACCATAGACATACAAAACACCTAGACTAGTAAACACCCATAGACATACAAAACCCCTAGACAGGACCAAAAACACATACATCACCCATGTCACACCCTGACCTAACCAAAACAATAAAGAAAACAAAGAATACTAAGGTCAGGGCGTGACACTGGGAGATGAATTCACGTTTCAGATTCACACCTGAAACACAAGGCCAAATCTACACTGGAGTCGATTACGAAGAAGACTGTGAATGTCCATGAGCGGCCGAGTTACAGTTTTGACTTGAAATCTACTTGAACATCTAAGGCAAGACCTGAAAATGGTTGTCTAACAATGATCAACAACCAATGAGACAGGACTTGAAGAAGTTTGGAAAGAATACAGGGCACAATCCAGGTGTGTAAATCTCTTTGAAACTTTTCCAGAGACTTTCAGCTGTAATGGCTGCCAAAGGTGATTCTAACATGTATTGACTCAGGGATGTGAATACTTATCTAATCAAGATATTTTTATTTTGTTTTTCATGTTCCACTACAGTTTACCTTGGTTCTCTGTTTGACTGGTTTCTGGTGTGTCCTCGTCAACGGCCTCTCCTCCTTCTCCTCCTCCTGCTGCACCTCCTCCTCCTTCTCCTCCTCCTGCTGCACCTCCTCCTCCTTCTCCTCCTCCTGCTGCACCTCCTCCTCCTTCTCCTCCTCCTGCTGCACCGCCTCCTCCTTCTCCTCCTACTGCTTCACCTCCTCCTCCTTCTCCTCCTCCTGCTGCACCTCCTCCTCCTTCTCCTCCTCCTGCTTCACCTCCTCCTCCTTCTCCTCCTCCTGCTGCACCTCCTCCTCCTTCTCCTCCTCCTGCTTCACCTCCTCCTTCTCCTGCTGCACCTCCTCCTCCTTCTCCTCCTACTGCTTCACCTCCTCCTCCTTCTCCTCCTCCTGTTGCACCTCCTCCTCCTTCTCCTCCTCCTGCTGCACCTCCTCCTCCTTCTCCTCCTCCTGCTGCACCTCCCAGCTGGTCTGCAGCTCCTACCATCACTCCTTCCTCTCCCTCTTCCTCTTCCACACTCTCTCCATCCCTTTCATCCTCTCCCCCTATCGCCTCACCCCCTGCGTCTTCAATCACTACTTTGGTTCCAGCCTCTTCCTCCTCCACAACCACCTCACTTTTCTCCATCCTTCCCTCCTCCTCCCCCTCTCCTCCCACCACCACCACCACCTCCTCCTGCCCTGCCTCCTCTTCGACTGGCTCCCCCACTACCGACTGAGTAGTATTCATTTCCTCATACTCTTCCACCTCCCCACCTAACCCCTCACCTCCCTCATCTTCCACCTCCACCTCCCCCTCTCGCTCCTTCTCTCCTCCAGCATCCTCAGTCACAGTCTCCTGCTCTGTCTGCACCTCGTCCCTCTCCACCATTTCGGCTGCTAATTTCTCCTCTATCGCCTCCTCCTCTCCCGCCGCCTCCTCCTCCTCTCCCTCCGTCTCCTCTACGTCTACCTCTCTTCCTCCCTCCTCCTCCTCCTCTTCTTCTGGGAGGGTAGTTTCCTCCTCCTCCTTTTCTAGGAAGGTAGCATCGTGCACAACCTTTCCCTCACTGAGGGGAAAAACAGGGGCCCCCACTAGTTGATCTTCCACCTCCTCTGCTATACGCTCCTCCTCAGACTCAGCTGCTGTTTCTCCCAGCACCTCCTCTCTCCCCGCCTCCTCCTCTACAGACACAGCTTCAGTGGCCTCCCTTCTCCTCCAACCTCCACCTCCTCTTCCACCACTTCAGTCAAGGCATCCTCCTGTTCTCCTTGCTCCTCCACCTCTCCTTCCTCCTCTACCTCCACCACCTCCTGCTCCCCTCCTCCTCCTCCAAACTCCTCCTCCACTCCATCCTCTACTTCAACCAGCTCCTCCTTCCCCTCCCCTTGTACCTCCTTCAGCACTTCTCCCATAGCGGCCTCCACCACCCTCTCTACCAGCTCCTTCAGCACCTCCTCGACCCCCGGCTCCTCGGCCAGCTCCGAGGCCTCCTGCACGGCGTCCTCCACCTCCTTCAGGCTGGGCGTGGCACCCTCCGGGAGCACCTCCTCCTGCTCTGGTTCCGGAGGGATCTCTGGTGCCTCTTGAAGGGTTACATCCATAGTGGGCAAGGTGAACGTTGACAGGTCTGCATAGGGGAAATACACATATATTTGACATGTATAAATGTATTTTATAACATACAGCACCAGTCAAACGTTTGGACACACCGACTCATTCAAGGGTTGTTCTTTATTTTGATGTTCTACAGTGTAGAATAATAGTGAAGACGTCACAACTATGAAATAACACATATGGAATCATGTAGTAACCAAAAAAAATGTTAAACAAATCAAAATATATTTTATATTCTTCAAAGTAGCCACCCTTGATGACAGCTTTGCACACTCTTTCTATATTTCAAAAGATTGATACTTACATATATTTTACACGTATAAACATATTTTACAATATACATTTATACTTCAAAAGATTAATGCTGAGAAGTCTGTGTGTGAGTGGACATGTCTGCATGGAGAAATAAAGCTCTGTAGTATATTTGGAAGTTATTGAGGATACTGATACACCACGTCTTTACACTAGTGGCCATGTTCTGTTATAATCTCCACCCGGCACAGCCAGAAGAGGACTGGCCACCCCACGTAGCCTGGTTCCTCTCTACCCAGTACAGCCAGAAGAGGACTGGCCACCCCTAATATATAATAATAATAATATATGCCATTTAGCAGACGCTTTTATCCAAAGCGACTTACAGTCATGTGTGCATACATTCTACGTATGGGTGGTCCCGGGGATCGAACCCACTACCCTGGCGTTACAAGCGCCATGCTCTACCAACTGAGCTACAGAAGGACCACCCCTCATAGCCTGGTTCCTCTCTAGGTTTCTAATCTCCACCCCTCAGAGCCTGGTTCCTCTCTAGGTTTCTAATCTCCACACGGCACAGCCAGAAGAGGACTGGCCACCCCTCATAGCCTGGTTCCTCTCTACCCGGCACAGCCAGAAGAGGACTGGCCACCCCTCATAGCCTGGTTCCTCTCTAGGTTTCTACCTAGGTTTTGGCCTTTCTATGGAGTGTTTCCTAGCCACCGTGCTTCTACACCTGCATTGCTTGCTGTTTGGGGTTTCAGGCTGGGTTTCTGTACAGCACTTTGAGATATCAGCTGATGTACGAAGGGCTTTATAAATACATTTGATTTGATTTGATTTGGCTAGTGGTTGAGCTGGGTTGGACCCTGGGTCTTTGTTGACTTGGGAGAGAAATGCCAACAGTAAAATATAAATAGTAGTAGTTGACTAGCTAGTACAAAGTATCGTGTTGCCTAACTCTCGCCAGTCTCTCTGCTGGAATAAATCTAAATCTGTTGGTATAAATCTACTATTTTGGTTTATTGTCTTTCAAACAAGTAAGGAAAATGTATAAAATGTTATATTGTTTAGATAAATCACATTGCGTTTATGATGTTTCATTTGGAGAGGACTTAAAAGCAAACTAAATGTGGGTTAATATCACTACATCACAGTCCATGGACCACACCTTGATGGGCCACAACTTAGCACCATTAGTTATTACTAATAACTTATTACTAATTAATTACAGTTAATTACAGTTAGATAACATCACAATAGAGACACAGTAGAAACATAAGAGGCACAGTAGAAAACAAGAGAGAAAAACAAGAGACAGTAGAAACACAAGAGGCACAGTAGAAACACAAGAGGACAGTAGAAACACAAGAGAGACATAAGAGGCACAGAAAACACAAGAGAGAAAAACAAGTAGAAACACAAGAGGCACAGTAGAAACACAAGAGAGAAAAACAAGAGACAGTAGAAACACAAGAGGCACAGTAGAAACACAAGAGAGAAAAACAAGAGACAGTAGAAACACAAGAGGCACAGTAGAAACACAAGAGAGACAGTAGAAAACACAAGAGAGACAGTAGAAACATAAGAGGCACAGTAGAAAACAAGAGAGAAAAACAAGAGACAGTAGAAACACAAGAGGCACAGTAGAAACACAAGAGAGAAAAACAAGAGAGACAGTAGAAAACACAAGAGAGACAGTAGAAAACAAGAGAGAGACAGTAGAAAACAAGAGAGACAGTAGAAAAACAAGAGAGACAGTAGCAACACAAGAGACAGTAGAAACAAAAGAGACAGTAGAAAACAAGAGAGACAGTAGAAAACAAGAGACACAGTAGAAAACAAGAGACACAGTAGAAAACAAGAGACACAGTAGAAAACAAGAGAGACAGTAGAAAACAAGACAGACAGTAGAAAACAGGAGAGAAAAACAAGAGAGACAGTAGAAAACAAGAGACACAGTAGAAAACAAGAGACACAGTAGAAAACAAGAGAGACAGTAGAAAACAAGACAGACAGTAGAAAACAAGAGAGAGACAGTAGAAAACAAGAGAGAAAAACAAGAGAGACAGTAGAAAACAAGAGACACAGTAGAAAACAAGAGAGACAGTAGAAAACAAGAGAGACAGTAGAAAACAAGAGAGACAGTAGAAAACAAGAGAGAGACAGTAGAGAAAAAACAAGAGAGACAGTAGAAAACAAGAGACACAGTAGAAAACAAGAGAGACAGTAGAAAACAAGAGAGACAGTAGAAAACAAGAGAGAGACAGTAGAAAACAAGAGAGACAGTAGAAAACAAGAGAGAAAAACAAGAGAGACAGTAGAAAACAAGAGAGACAGTAGAAAACACAAGAGAGACAGTAGAAACACAAGAGAGACAGTAGAAACACAAGAGAGACAGCAGAAAACAAGAGACACAGTAGAAAACAAGAGAGACAGTAAAAAACAAGAGAGACAGTAGAAAACAAGACAGACAGTAGAAAACAAGAGAGAGACAGTAGAAAACAAGAGAGAAAAACAAGAGAGAGACAGTAGAAAACAAGAGAGACAGTAGAAAACAAGAGAGACAGTAGAAAACAAGAGAGAGACAGTAGAAAACACAAGAGAGACAGTAGAAAAACAAGAGAGACAGTAGAAAAGAAGAGAGACAGTAGAAAACAAGAGAGACAGTAGAAAACAAGAGAGAGACAGTAGAAACACAAGAGAGACAGTAGAATCACAAGAGAGACAGTAGAATCACAAGTGAGACAGTAGAAAACAAGAGAGACAATAGAAAACAAGAGAGACAGTAGAAAACAAGAGAGACAGTAGAAAACAAGAGAGACAGTAGAAAACACAAGAGAGACAGTAGAAAACACAAGAGAGACAGTAGAAACACAAGAGAGACAGTAGAAAACGAGAGAGACAGTAGAAAACACAAGAGAGACAGTAGAAAACAAGAGAGGCAGTAGAAAACAAGAGAGACAGCAGAAAACAAGAGAGACAGTAGTAACACAAGAGAGACAGTAGAAAACAAGAGAGACAGTAGAAAGCAAGAGAGACAGTAGAAAACAAGAGAGAGACAGTAGAAAACAAGAGAGACAGTAGAAACAAGAGAGACAGCAGAAAACAAGAGAGACAGTAGTAACACAAGAGAGACAGTAGAAAACAAGAGAGACAGTAGAAAACAAGAGAGACAGCAGAAAACAAGAGAGACAGTAGAAAACAAGAGAGACAGTAGAAAACAAGAGAGACAGTAGAAAACAAGAGAGACAGTAGAAAAACAAGAGAGACAGTAGAAAAACAAGAGAGACAGTAGAAAACAAGAGAGACAGTAGAAACACAAGAGAGACAGTAGCAACACAAGAGAGACAGTAGAAAACAAGAGAGACAGTAGAAAACAAGAGACAGTAGAAAACAAGAGACAGTAGAAAACAAGAGAGACAGTAGAATCACAAGAGAGACAGCAGAAAACAAGAGAGACAGTAGAAAAACAAGAGAGACAGTAGAAAAACAAGAGAGACAGTAGAAAACAAGAGAGACAGTAGAAAACAAGAGAGACAGTAGAAACACAAGAGAGACAGTAGAAAACAAGAGAGACAGTAGAAAACAAGAGAGACAGTAGAAACAAGAGAGACAGCAGAAAACAAGAGAGAGACAGTAGAAACACAAGAGAGACAGTAGAAAAGAAGAGAGACAGTAGCATCACAAGAGAGACAGTAGAAAACAAGAGAGACAGTAGAAAAACAAGAGAGACAGTAGAATCACAAGAGAGACAGTAGAAAACAAGAAGACAGAGACAGTAGAAAACAAGAGAGACAGTAGAAAACAAGAGAGACAGTAGAAAACAAGAGAGACAGACAGAGAAAACAAGAGAGACAGTAGAAAACAAGAGAGACAGTAGAAAACAAGACAGTAGAAAACAAGAGACAGACAGAGAATCACAAGAGAGACAGTAGAACACAGAGAGACAGTAGAAAACAAGAGAGACAGTAGAAAACAAGAGAGACAGTAGAAAACAAGAGAGACAGTAGAAAACAAGAGAGACAGTAGAAAACAAGAGAGGCAGCAGAAAACAAGAGAGACAGTAGAAAACAAGAGAGAGACAGTAGAAACAAGAGAGACAGTAGTAGAGAAAAAACAAGAGAGACAGTAGAAAACAAGAGAGACAGTAGAAAACAAGAGAGACAGTAGAAAACAAGAGAGACAGTAGAAAAACAAGAGAGACAGTAGAAAAACAAGAGAGACAGTAGAAAACAAGAGAGACAGTAGAAAACAAGAGAGACAGTAGAAACAAGAGAGACAGTAGAAAACAAGAGAGACAGAAAACAAGAGACAGTAGAAAACAAGAGAGACAGTAGAAAACAAGAGAGACAGTAGAATCACAAGAGAGACAGCAGAAAACAAGAGAGACAGTAGAAAAACAAGAGAGACAGTAGAAAAACAAGAGAGACAGTAGAAAACAAGAGAGACAGTAGAAAACAAGAGAGACAGTAGAAACACAAGAGAGACAGTAGAAAACAAGAGAGACAGTAGAAAACAAGAGAGACAGTAGAAACAAGAGAGACAGCAGAAAGCAAGAGAGACAGTAGAAAACAAGAAAAAACAAGAGAGACAGTAGAAAAAGAGACAGTAGAAAACAAGAGACAGTAGAAAACAAGAGAGACAGTAGAAAACAAGAGAGACAGTAGAAAACAAGAGAGACAGTAGAAAACAAGAGAGACAGTAGAAACAAGAGAGACAGCAGAAAGAAGAGAGACAGTAGAAAACAAGAGAGAAAACAAGAGAGACAGTAGAAAACAAGAGACAGTAGAAAACAAGAGACAGTAGAAAACAAGAGAGACAGTAGAAAACAAGAGAGACAGTAGAAAACAAGAGAGACAGTAGAAAACAAGAGAGACAAGAGAGACAGTAGAAAAACAAGAGAGAGAGTAGAGAGAGACAGTAGAAAACAAGAGAGACAGTAGAAAACAAGAGAGACAGTAGAAAACAAGAGAGAGACAGAGAGAAAACAAGAGAGACAGCATAAAACAAGAGAGACAGCAGAAAACAAGAGAGACAGTAGAAAACAAGAGACAGTAGCAACACAAGAGAGACAGTAGAAAACAAGAGAGACAGTAGAAAACAAGAGAGACAGTAGAAAACAAGAGACAGTAGAAAACAAGAGAGACAGTAGAAAACAAGAGAGACAGTAGAAAACAAGAGAGACAAGAAAACAGAGAGACAGTAGAAAACACAAGAGAGACAGTAGAAAAACAAGAGAGACAGTAGAAAACAAGAGAGACAGTAGCAAACAAGAGAGACAAGAAAAACAAGAGACAGTAGAAAAAGAGAGACAGAAAGCAAGAAGACAGCAGAAAACAAGAGAGACAGCAGAAAACAAGAGAGACAGTAGAATCACAAGAGAGACAGTAGAATAACAAGAGAGACAGTAGAAAACAAGAGAGACAGTTGAAAACAAGAGAGACAGTAGAAAACAAGAGAGACAGTAGAAAACAAGAGAGACAGTAGAAACAAGAGAGACAGTAGAAAGCAAGAGAGACAGTAGAAAACAAGAGAGACAGCAGAAAACAAGAGAGACAGTAAATCACAAGAGAGACAGTAGAATAACAAGAGAGACAGTAGAAAACAAGAGAGACAGTTGAAAACAAGAGAGACAGTAGAAACAAGAGAGACAGTAGAAAACAAGAGAGACAGTAGAAAACAAGAGAGACAGCAGAAAACAAGAGAGACAGCAGAAAACAAGAGAGACAGTAGAAAACACAAGAGAGACAGTAGAAAACAAGAGAGACAGTAGAAAACAAGAGAGACAGTTGAAAACAAGAGAGACAGTAGAAACAAGAGAGACAGTAGAAAACAAGAGAGACAGTAGAAAACAAGAGAGACAGCAGAAAACAAGAGAGACAGTAGAAAACAAGAGAGACAATAGAAACCACAAGAGAGACAGTAGAAACAAGAGAGACAGCAGAAAACAAGAGAGACAGTAGAAAAACAAGAGAGACAGTAGAAAACAAGAGAGACAGCAGAAAACAAGAGAGACAGTAGAAAACAAGAGATACAGTAGAAAACAAGAGAGACAGTAGAAAACAAGAGAGAAAAACAAGAGAGACAGTAGAAAACAAGAGAGACAGTAGAAAAAGAGAGACAAGAAAACAAGAGACACAGTAGAAAACAAGAGAGACAGCAGAAAACAAGAGAGACAGTAGAAAACAAGAGATACAGTAGAAAAACAAGAGAGACAGTAGAAAACAAGAGAGACAGTAGAAAACAAGAGAGACAGCAGAAAGCAAGAGAGACAGTAGAAACAAGAGAGACAGTAGAATAACAAGAGAGACAGTAGAAAACAAGAGAGACAGTTGAAAACAAGAGAGACAGTAGAAACAAGAGAGACAGTAGAAAACAAGAGACAGTAGAAAACAAGAGAGACAGTAGAAAACAAGAGAGACAGTAGAAAAACAAGAGAGACAGTAGAATCACAAGAGAGACAGTAGAAAACAAGAGAGACAGTAGAAAACAAGAGAGACAGTAGAAAACAAGAGAGACAGTAGAAAAAGAGAGACAATAGAAACCACAAGAGACAGTAGAAACAAGAGAGACAGAGAAAGCAAGAGAGACAGTAGAAAAACAAGAGAGACAGTAGAAAACAAGAGAGACAGTAGAAAACAAGAGAGACAGTAGAAAAACAAGAGAGACAGTAGAAAAACAAGAGAGACAGTAGAAAGCAAGAGAGACAGTAGAAAAACAAGAGAGACAGTAGAAAAACAAGAGAGACAGTAGAAAACAAGAGAGACAGTAGAAAACAAGAGAGACAGTAAGAAGACAGCACAAGAGAGACAGTAGAAAACAAGAGAGACAGTAGAAAACAAGAGACAGTAGAAAACAAGAGAAGTACAAGAGAGACAGTAGAAAACAAGAGAGACAGTAGAAAACAAGAGAGACAGTAGAAAACAAGAGAGACAGTAGAAACAAGAGAGACAGCAGAAAGCAAGAGAGACAGTAGAAAACAAGAGAGACAAGTGAGAGACAGAAAAACAAGAGACAGTAGAAAACAAGAGACAGTAAAAACAAGAGAGACAGTAGAAAACAAGAGAGACAGTAGAAAACAAGAGAGACAGTAGAAAACAAGAGACAGTAGAAAACAAGAGAGACAGTAGAAAAACAAGAGAGACAGTAGAAAACAAGAGAGACAGTAGAAAACAAGAGACAGTAGAAAACAAGAGAGACAGTAGAAAACAAGAGAGACAGTAGAAAAACAAGAGAGACAGTAGAAAACAAGAGAGACAGTAGAAAACAAGAGAGACAGTAGAAAACAAGAGAGACAATAGAAACCACAAGAGAGACAGTAGAAACAAGAGAGACAGCATAAAACAAGAGAGACAGCAGAAAACAAGAGAGACAGTAGAAAAACAAGAGAGACAGTAGAAAACAAGAGACAGTAGAAAACAAGAGAGACAGTAGAAAACAAGAGAGACAGTACAAAACAAGAGAGACAGTAGAAAACGAGAGAGACAGTAGAAAACACGAGAGACAATAGAAACCACAAGAGAGACAGTAGAAACAAGAGAGACAGCATAAAACAAGAGAGACAGTAGAAAACAAGAGAGACAGTAGAAAACAAGAGAGACAGTAGAAAACAAGAGACAGTAGAAAACAAGAGAGACAGTAGAAAACAAGAGAGACAGTAGAGAGACAGTAGAAAACAAGAGAGACAGTAGAAAACACAAGAGAGACAGTAGAAAAACAAGAGAGACAGAAAACAAGAGAGACAGTAGCAAACAAGAGAGACAGTAGAAAACAAGAGAGACAGTAGAAACAAGAGAGACAGCAGAAAACAAGAGAGACAGCAGAAAACAAGAGAGACAGCAGAAAACAAGAGAGACAGTAGAATCACAAGAGAGACAGTAGAATAACAAGAGAGACAGTAGAAAACAAGAGAGACAGTTGAAAACAAGAGAGACAGTAGAAAACAAGAGAGAGAAACAAGAGAGACAGTAGAAAACAAGAGAGACAGTAGAAACAAGAGAGACAGCAAAAGAAGAGAGACAGTAGAAAACAAGAGAGACAGCAGAAAACAAGAGAGACAGTAGAATCACAAGAGAGACAGTAGAATAACAAGAGAGACAGTAGAAAACAAGAGAGACAGTTGAAAACAAGAGAGACAGTAGAAACAAGAGAGACAGTAGAAAACAAGAGAGACAGTAGAAAACAAGAGAGACAGCAGAAAACAAGAGAGACAGTAGAAAACAAGAGAGACAGTAGAATCACAAGAGAGACAGTAGAATAACAAGAGAGACAGTAGAAAACAAGAGAGACAGTTGAAAACAAGAGAGACAGTAGAAAAACAAGAGAGACAGTAGAAAACAAGAGAGACAGTAAAACAAGAAAAACAGAAAACAAGAGAGACAGTAGAAAAACAAGAGAGACAGTAGAAAACAAGAGAGACAGTAGAAAACAAGAGAGACAGTAGAAACAAGAGAGACAGTAGAAAACAAGAGAGACAGTAGAAAACAAGAGAGAAAAACAAGTGAGAACAGTAGAAAACAAGAGAGACAGTAGAATCACAAGAGAGACTGTAGAAAACAAGAGACACAGTAGAAAACAAGAGAGACAGCAGAAAACAAGAGAGACAGTAGAAAACAAGAGAGACAGTAGAAAACAAGAGATACAGCAGAAAACAAGAGAGACAGTAGAATCACAAGAGAGACAGTAGAAAACAAGAGAGACAGTAGAAAACAAGAGATACAGTAGAAAACAAGAGATATAGTAGAAAAACAAGAGAGACAGTAGAAAACAAGAGATACAGTAGAAAAACAAGAGAGACAGTAGAAAACAACAGAGACAGTAGAAAACAAGAGAGACAGTAGAAAACAAGAGAGACAGTAGAAAACAAGAGAGACAACAGAAAACAAGAGAGACAGTAGAAAACAAGAGAGACAGTTGAAAACAAGAGAGACAGTAGAAAACAAGAGAGACAGTAGAAAACAAGAGAGACAGTAGAAAACAAGAGAGACAACAGAAAACAAGAGAGACAGTAGAAAAACAAGAGAGACACAAGAGAGACAGTAGAAAACAAGAGAGACAGTAGAAAACAAGAGAGACAGTAGAAAACAAGAGAGACAGTAGAAAACAAGAGAGACAATAGAAACCACAAGAGAGACAGTAGAAACAAGAGAGACAGCAGAAAGCAAGAGAGACAGTAGAAAAACAAGAGAGACAGTAGAAAAACAAGAGAGACAGTAGAAAACAAGAGAGACAGTAGAAAACAAGAGAGACAGTAGAAAAACAAGAGAGACAGTAGAAAGCAAGAGAGACAGTAGAAAAACAAGAGAGACAGTAGAAAAACAAGAGAGACAGTAGAAAACAAGAGAGACAGTAGAAAACAAGAGAGACAGTAGAAAACAAGAGAGACAATAGAAACCACAAGAGAGACAGTAGAAACAAGAGAGACAGCAGAAAGCAAGAGAGACAGTAGAAAAACAAGAGAGACAGTAGAAAAACAAGAGAGACAGCATAAAACAAGAGAGACAGCAGAAAACAAGAGAGACAGTAGAATCACAAGAGAGACAGTAGAATAACAAGAGAGACAGTAGAATAACAAGAGAGACAGTAGAAAACAAGAGAGACAGTTGAAAACAAGAGAGACAGTAGAAACAAGAGAGACAGTAGAAAACAAGAGAGACAGTAGAAAACAAGAGAGACAGTAGCAACACAAGAGAGACAGTAGAAAACAAGAGAGACAATAGAAACCACAAGAGAGACAGTAGAAACAAGAGAGACAGCAGAAAGCAAGAGAGACAGTAGTAAAAACAAGAGAGACAGTAGAAAAACAAGAGAGACAGCATAAAACAAGAGAGACAGCAGAAAACAAGAGAGACAGTAGAAAAACAAGAGAGACAGTAGAAACAAGAGAGACAGCAGAAAGCAAGAGAGACAGTAGAAAACAAGAGAAAAACAAGTGAGAGACAGTAGAATCACAAGAGAGACAGTAGAATAACAAGAGAGACAGTAGAAAACAAGAGAGACAGTAGAAAACAAGAGAGACAGTAGAAAACAAGAGATACAGTAGAAAACAAGAGAGACAGTAGAAAACAAGAGAGACAGTAGAAAACAAGAGAGACAGCAGAAAACAAGAGAGACAGCAGAAAACAAGAGAGACAGTAGAATCACAAGAGAGACAGTAGAAAACAAGAGAGACAGTTGAAAACAAGAGAGACAGTAGAAACAAGAGAGACAGTAGAAAACAAGAGAGACAGTAGAAAACAAGAGAGACAGCAGAAAACAAGAGAGACAGTAGAATCACAAGAGAGACAGTAGAATCACAAGAGAGACAGTAGAAAACAAGAGAGACAGTAGAACACAAGAGAGACAGTAGAAACAAGAGAGACAGCAGAAAGCAAGAGAGACAGTAGAAAACAAGAGAGAAAAACAAGTGAGAGACAGTAGAAAACAAGAGAGACAGTAGAAAACAAGAGAGACAGTAGAAAACAAGAGAGACAGTAGAAAACAAGAGAGACAGTAGAAAACAAGAGAGACAGTAGAAAACAAGAGAGACAGCAGAAAACAAGAGAGACAGTAGAATCACAAGAGAGACAGTAGAATAACAAGAGAGACAGTAGAAAACAAGAGAGACAGTTGAAAACAAGAGAGACAGTAGAAACAAGAGAGACAGTAGAAAACAAGAGAGACAATAGAAAACAAGAGAGACAGTAGAAACAAGAGAGACAGCAGAAAGCAAGAGAGACAGTAGAAAAACAAGAGAGACAGTAGAAAAACAAGAGAGACAGCATAAAACAAGAGAGACAAGAAAACAAGAGACAGTAGAAAAACAAGAGAGACAGTAGAAACAAGAGAGACAGCAGAAAGCAAGAGAGACAGTAGAAAACAAGAGAGAAAAAACAAGAGAGACAGTAGAAAACAAGAGAGACAGTAGAATCAGAGAGACTGTAGAAAACAAGAGAGACAGTTGAAAACAAGAGAGACAGTTGAAAACAAGAGAGACAGTAGAAACAAGAGAGACAGTAGAAAACAAGAGAGACAGTAGAAAACAAGAGAGACAGCAGAAAACAAGAGAGACAGTAGAATCACAAGAGAGATAGTAGAATCACAAGAGAGACAGTAGAAAACAAGAGAGACAGTAGCAACACAAGAGAGACAGTAGAAAACAAGAGAGACAATAGAAACCACAAGAGAGACAGTAGAAACAAGAGAGACAGCAGAAAGCAAGAGAGACAGTAGAAAAACAAGAGAGACAGTAGAAAACAAGAAACAGCAGAAAACAAGAGAGACAGTAGAAAACAAGAGAGAAAAACAGTGAGAAAAGAAAACAAGAGAGACAGTAGAATCACAAGAGAGACAGTAGAAAACAAGAGATACAGTAGAAAACAAGAGAGACAGTAGAAAACAAGAGAGACAGTAGAAAACAAGAGAGACAGTAGAAAACAAGAGAGACAGCAGAAAACAAGAGAGACAGTAGAATCACAAGAGAGACAGTAGAATAACAAGAGAGACAGTAGAAAACAAGAAGACAGTTGAAAACAAGAGAGACAGTAGAAACAAGAGAGACAGTAGAAAACAAGAGAGACAATAGAAACCACAAGAGAGACAGTAGAAACAAGAGAGACAGCAGAAAGCAAGAGAGACAGTAGAAAAACAAGAGAGACAGTAGAAAAACAAGAGAGACAGCATAAAACAAGAGAGACAGCAGAAAACAAGAGAGACAGTAGAAAAACAAGAGAGACAGTAGAAACAAGAGAGACAGCAGAAAGCAAGAGAGACAGTAGAAAACAAGAGAAAAAACAAGTGAGAGACAGTAGAAAACAAGAGAGACAGTAGAATCACAAGAGAGAAAGAATAACAAGAGAGACAGTTGAAAACAAGAGAGACAGTTGAAAACAAGAGAGACAGTAGAAACAAGAGAGACAGTAGAAAACAAGAGAGACAGTAGAAAACAAGAGAGACAGCAGAAAACAAGAGAGACAGTAGAATCACAAGAGAGATAGTAGAATCACAAGAGAGACAGTAGAAAACAAGAGAGACAGTAGCAAACAAGAGAGACAGTAGAAAACAAGAGAGACAATAGAAACCACAAGAGAGACAGTAGAAACAAGAGAACAGCAGAAAGCAAGAGAGACAGTAGAAAAACAAGAGAGACAGTAGAAAACAAGAGAGACAGTAGAAAACAAGAGAGACAGTAGAAAACAAGAGATACAGTAGAAAACAAGAGAGACAGTAGAAAACAAGAGAAAAAACAAGTGAGAGACAGTAGAAAACAAGAGAGACAGTAGAATCACAAGAGAGACTGAGACAAGAGACAGAAAAACAAGAGAGACAGCAGAAAACAAGAGAGACAGTAGAAAACAAGAGATACAGCAGAAAACAAGTAGACAAATCACAAGAGAGACAGTAGAAAACAAGAGAGACAGTAGAAAACAAGAGATACAGTAGAAAACAAGAGATACAGTAGAAAAACAAGAGAGACAGTAGAAAACAAGAGATACAGTAGAAAAACAAGAGAGACAGTAGAAAACAAGAGAGACAGTAGAAAACAAGAGAGACAAAAAACAAGAGAGACAGTAGAATCACAAGAGAGACAGTAGAATAACAAGAGAGACAGTAGAAAACAAGAGAGACAGTAGAAAACAAGAGAGACAACAGAAAACAAGAGAGACAGTAGAAAAACAAGAGAGACAGTAGAATCACAAGAACAATAGAAAACAAGAGAGACAGTAGAAAACAAGAGAGACAGTAGAAAACAAGAGAGACAGTAGAAAACAAGAGAGACAATAGAAACCACAAGAGAGACAGTAGAAACAAGAGAGACAGCAGAAAACAAGAGAGACAGTAGAAAAACAAGAGAGACAGTAGAAAAACAAGAGAGACAGTAGAAAACAAGAGAGACAGTAGAAAAACAAGAGAGACAGTAGAAAAACAAGAGAGACAGTAGAAAGCAAGAGAGACAGTAGAAAAACAAGAGAGACAGTAGAAAAACAAGAGAGACAGTAGAAAAACAAGAGAGACAGTAGAAAACAAGAGAGACAGTAGAAAACAAGAGAGACAATAGAAACCACAAGAGAGACAGTAGAAACAAGAGAGACAGCAGAAAGCAAGAGAGACAGTAGAAAACAAGAGAGACAGTAGAAAAACAAGAGAGACAGCATAAAACAAGAGAGACAGCAGAAAACAAGAGAGACAGTAGAATCACAAGAGAGACAGTAGAATAACAAGAGAGACAGTAGAATAACAAGAGAGACAGTAGAAAACAAGAGAGACAGTTGAAAACAAGAGAGACAGTAGAAACAAGAGAGACAGTAGAAAACAAGAGAGACAGAAAACAAGAGAGACAGTAAACACAAGAGAGACAGTAGAAAACAAGAGAGACAATAGAAACCACAAGAGAGACAGTAGAAACAAGAGAGACAGCAGAAAGCAAGAGAGACAGTAGTAAAAACAAGAGAGACAGTAGAAAAACAAGAGAGACAGCATAAAACAAGAGAGACAGCAGAAAACAAGAGAGACAGTAGAAAAACAAGAGAGACAGTAGAAACAAGAGAGACAGCAGAAAGCAAGAAGAGACAGTAGAAAACAAGAGAGAAAAACAAGTGAGAGACAGTAGAATCACAAGAGAGACAGTAGAATAACAAGAGAGACAGTAGAAAACAAGAGATACAGTAGAAAACAAGAGAGACAGTAGAAAACAAGAGAGACAGTAGAAAACAAGAGAGACAGCAGAAAACAAGAGAGACAGCAGAAAACAAGAGAGACAGTAGAATCAGAGAGACAGTAGAAAACAAGAGAGACAGTTGAAAACAAGAGAACAGTAGAAACAAGAGAGACAGTAGAAAACAAGAGAGACAGTAGAAAACAAGAGAGACAGCAGAAAACAAGAGAGACAGTAGAATCACAAGAGAACAGTAGAATCACAAGAGAGACAGTAGAAAACAAGAGAGACAGTAGAAAACAAGAGAGACAGTAGAAACAAGAGAGACAGCAGAAAGCAAGAGAGACAGTAGAAAACAAGAGAGAAAAACAAGTGAGAGACAGTAGAAAACAAGAGAGACAGTAGAATCACAAGAGAGACAGTAGAAAACAAGAGATACAGTAGAAAACAAGAGAGACAGTAGAATCACAAGAGAGACAGTAGAATAACAAGAGAGACAGTAGAAAACAAGAGAGACAGTTGAAAACAAGAGAGACAGTAGAAACAAGAGAGACAGCAGAAAGCAAGAGAGACAGTAGAAAAACAAGAGAGACAGTAGAAAACAAGAGAGACAGTAAAACAAGAGAGACAGCAGAAAACAAGAGACAGTAGAAAAACAAGAGAGACAGTAGAAAACAAGAGAGACAGTAGAAAACAAGAGAGACAGCAGAAAACAAGAGAGACAGTAGAATCACAAGAGAGACAGTAGAATAACAAGAGAGACAGTAGAAAACAAGAGAGACAGTTGAAAACAAGAGAGACAGTAGAAACAAGAGAGACAGTAGAAAACAAGAGAGACAGTAGAAAACAAGAGAGACAACAGAAAACAAGAGAGACAGTAGAAAAACAAGAGAGACAGTAGAATCACAAGAGAGACAATAGAAAACAAGAGAGACAGTAGAAAACAAGAGAGACAGTAGAAAACAAGAGAGACAGTAGAAAACAAGAGAGACAATAGAAACAATAGAAACAGTACAGCAGAAAGCAAACAAGAGACAGTAGAAAAACAAGAGAGACAGTAGAAACAAGAGAGACAATAGAAAACAAGAGAGACAGTAGAAAACAAGAGAGACAGTAGAAAACAAGAGAGACAGTAGAAAACAAGAGAGACAATAGAAACACAAGAGAGACAGTAAAACAAGAGAGACAGCAGAAAACAAGAGAGACAGTAGAAAACAAGAGAGACAGTAGAAAAACAAGAGAGACAGTAGAAAACAAGAGAGACAGTAGAAAACAAGAGAGACAGTAGAAAAACAAGAGAGACAGTAGAAAGCAAGAGAGACAGTAGAAAAACAAGAGAGACAGAGAAAAACAAGAGAGACAGTAGAAAACAAGAGAGACAGTAGAAAACAAGAGAGACAGTAGAAAACAAGAGAGACAATAGAAACCACAAGAGAGACAGTAGAAACAAGAGAGACAGCAGAAAGCAAGAGAGACAGTAGAAAAACAAGAGAGACAGTAGAAAAACAAGAGAGACAGCATAAAACAAGAGAGACAGCAGAAAACAAGAGAGACAGTAGAAACAAGAGAGACAGCAGAAAGCAAGAGAGACAGTAGAAAACAAGAGAGAAAAACAAGTGAGAGACAGTAGAAAACAAGAGAGACAGTAGAATCACAAGAGAGACAGTAGAAAACAAGAGATACAGTAGAAAACAAGAGAGAGAGTAGAAAACAAGAGAGACAGTAGAAAACAAGAGACAGTAGAAAACAAGAGAGACAGTAGAAAACAAGAGAGACAGCAGAAAACAAGAGAGACAGTAGAATCACAAGAGAGACAGAGAATAACAGTAGAAAAAACAAGAGAGACAGTTGAAAACAAGAGAGACAGTAGAAACAAGAGAGACAGTAGAAAACAAGAGAGACAATAGAAACACAAGAGAGACAGTAGAAACAAGAGAGACAGCAGAAAGCAAGAGAGACAGTAGAAAAACAAGAGAGACAGTAGAAAAACAAGAGAGACAGCATAAAACAAGAGAGACAGCAGAAAACAAGAGAGACAGTAGAAAAACAAGAGAGACAGTAGAAAACAAGAGAGACAGTAGAAAACAAGAGAGACAGCAGAAAACAAGAGAGACAGTAGAATCACAAGAGAGACAGTAGAATAACAAGAGAGACAGTAGAAAACAAGAGAGACAGTTGAAAACAAGAGAGACAGTAGAAACAAGAGAGACAGTAGAAAACAAGAGAGACAGTAGAAAACAAGAGAGACAACAGAAAACAAGAGAGACAGTAGAAAAACAAGAGAGACAGTAGAATCACAAGAGAGACAGTAGAAAACAAGAGAGACAGTAGAAAACAAGAGAGACAGTAGAAAACAAGAGAGACAGTAGAAAACAAGAGAGACAAGAAACACAAGAGAGACAGTAGAAACAAGAGAGACAGCAGAAAAAACAAGAGAGACAGTAGAAAACAAGAGAGACAGTAGAATCACAAGAGAGACAGTAGAAAACAAGAGAACAGTAGAAAACAAGAGAGACAGTAGAAAACAAGAGAGACAGTAGAAAACAAGAGAGACAGTAGAAAACAAGAGAGACAGTAGAAAACAAGAGAGACAGCAGAAAACAAGAGAGACAGTAGAATCAGAGAGACAAGAATAACAAGAGAGACAGTAGAAAACAAGAGAGACAGTTGAAAACAAGAGAGACAGTAGAAACAAGAGAGACAGTAGAAAACAAGAGAGACAATAGAAACCACAAGAGAGACAGTAGAAACAAGAGAGACAGCAGAAAGCAAGAGAGACAGTAGAAAAACAAGAGAGACAGTAGAAAAACAAGAGAGACAGCATAAAACAAGAGAGACAGCAGAAAACAAGAGAGACAGTAGAAAAACAAGAGAGACAGTAGAAACAAGAGAGACAGCAGAAAGCAAGAGAGACAGTAGAAAACAAGAGAGAAAACAAGTGAGAGACAGTAGAAAACAAGAGAGACAGTAGAATCACAAGAGAGACTGTAGAATAACAAGAGAGACAGTTGAAAACAAGAGAGACAGTTGAAAACAAGAGAGACAGTAGAAACAAGAGAGACAGTAGAAAACAAGAGAGACAGTAGAAAACAAGAGAGACAGCAGAAAACAAGAGAGACAGTAGAATCACAAGAGAGACAGTAGAATCACAAGAGAGACAGTAGAATCACAAGAGAGACAGTAGAAAACAAGAGAGACAGTAGCAACACAAGAGAGACAGTAGAAACCACAAGAGAGACAGTAGAAACAAGAGAGACAGCAGAAAGCAAGAGAGACAGTAGAAAAACAAGAGAGACAGTAGAAAACAAGAGAGACAGCAGAAAACAAGAGAGACAGTAGAAAACAAGAGATACAGTAGAAAACAAGAGAGACAGAAAACAAGAAAAAAACAAGAGAGACAGTAGAAAACAAGAGAGACAGTAGAATCACAAGAGAGACTGTAGAAAACAAGAGACACAGTAGAAAACAAGAGAGACAGCAGAAAACAAGAGAGACAGTAGAAAACAAGAGATACAGCAGAAAACAAGAGAGACAGTAGAATCACAAGAGAGACAGTAGAAAACAAGAGAGACAGTAGAAAACAAGAGATACATTAGAAAACAAGAGATACAGTAGAAAACAAGAGAGACAGTAGAAAACAAGAGAGACAATAGAAACCACAAGAGAGACAGTAGAAACAAGAGAGACAGCAGAAAGCAAGAGAGACAGTAGAAAACAAGAGAGACAGTAGAAAAACAAGAGAGACAGTAGAAAACAAGAGAGACAGTAGAAAACAAGAGAGACAGTAGAAAAACAAGAAGACAGTAGAAAACAAGAGAGACAGTAAAACAAGAGAGACAGTAGCAACACAAGAGAGACAGTAGAAACAAGAGAGACAGAAAACAAGAGAGACAGTACAGAGAGAAAACAAGAGAGACAGTAGAAAACAAGAGAGACAGTAGAATCACAAGAGAGACAGTAGAAAACAAGAGATACAGTAGAAAACAAGAGAGACAGTAGAAAACAAGAGAGACAGTAGAAAACAAGAGAGACAGCAGAAAGCAAGAGAGACAGTAGAATCACAAGAGAGACAGTAGAATAACAAGAGAGACAGTAGAAAACAAGAGAGACAGTTGAAAACAAGAGAGACAGTAGAAACAAGAGAGACAGTAGAAAACAAGAGAGACAGTAGAAAACAAGAGAGACAACAGAAAACAAGAGAGACAGTAGAAAAACAAGAGAGACAGTAGAATCACAAGAGAGACAATAGAAAACAAGAGAGACAAGAAAACAAGAGAGACAGTAGAAAACAAGAGAGACAGTAGAAAACAAGAGAGACAATAGAAACCACAAGAGAGACAGTAGAAACAAGAGAGACAGCAGAAAGCAAGAGAGACAGTAGAAAAACAAGAGAGACAGTAGAATAACAAGAGAGACAGTAGAAAACAAGAGAGACAGTTGAAAACAAGAGAGACAGTAGAAACAAGAGAGACAGTAGAAAACAAGAGAGACAGTAGAAAACAAGAGAGACAACAGAAAACAAGAGAGACAGTAGAAAAACAAGAGAGACAGTAGAATCACAAGAGAGACAATAGAAAACAAGAGAGACAGTAGAAAACAAGAGAGACAGTAGAATCACAAGAGAGACTGTAGAAAACAAGAGACACAGTAGAAAACAAGAGAGACAGCAGAAAACAAGAGAGACAGTAGAAAACAAGAGATACAGCAGAAAACAAGAGAGACAGTAGAATCACAAGAGAGACAGTAGAAAACAAGAGAGACAGTAGAAAACAAGAGATACATTAGAAAACAAGAGATACAGTAGAAAAACAAGAGAGACAGTAGAAAACAAGAGAGACAATAGAAACCACAAGAGAGACAGTAGAAACAAGAGAGACAGCAGAAAGCAAGAGAGACAGTAGAAAAACAAGAGAGACAGTAGAAAAACAAGAGAGACAGTAGAAAACAAGAGAGACAGTAGAAAAACAAGAGAGACAGTAGAAAAACAAGAGAGACAGTAGAAAACAAGAGAGACAGCAGAAAACAAGAGAGACAGTAGCAACACAAGAGAGACAGTAGAAACAAGAGAGACAGCAGAAAGCAAGAGAGACAGTAGAAAACAAGAGAGAAAAACAAGTGAGAGACAGTAGAAAACAAGAGAGACAGTAGAATCACAAGAGAGACAGTAGAAAACAAGAGATACAGTAGAAAACAAGAGAGACAGTAGAAAACAAGAGAGACAGTAGAAAACAAGAGAGACAGCAGAAAACAAGAGAGACAGTAGAATCACAAGAGAGACAGTAGAATAACAAGAGAGACAGTAGAAAACAAGAGAGACAGTTGAAAACAAGAAAGTAGAAACAAGAGAGACAGAAAACAAGAGAGACAGTAGAAAACAAGAGAGACAACAGAAAACAAGAGAGACAGTAGAAAAACAAGAGAGACAGTAGAATCACAAGAGAGACAATAGAAAACAAGAGAGACAGTAGAAAACAAGAGAGACAGTAGAAAACAAGAGAGACAGTAGAAAACAAGAGAGACAATAGAAACCACAAGAGAGACAGTAGAAACAAGAGAGACAGCAGAAAGCAAGAGAGACAGTAGAAAAACAAGAGAGACAGTAGAAAAACAAGAGAGACAGTAGAAAACAAGAGAGACAGTAGAAAAACAAGAGAGACAGTAGAAAAACAAGAGAGACAGTAGAAAGCAAGAGAGACAGTAGAAAAACAAGAGAGACAGTAGAAAAACAAGAGAGACAGTAGAAAACAAGAGAGACAGTAGAAAACAAGAGAGACAGTAGAAACAAGAGAGACAGCAGAAAGCAAGAGAGACAGTAGAAAACAAGAGAGAAAACAAGTGAGAGACAGTAGAAAACAAGAGACAGTAGAAAACAAGAGACAGTAGAAAACAAGAGAGACAGTAGAAACACAAGAGAGACAGTAGAAAACAAGAGAGACAGTAGAAAAACAAGAGAGACAGTAGAAACAAGAGAGACAGCAGAAAGCAAGAGAGACAGTAGAAAACAAGAGAGAAAACAAGTGAGAGACAGTAGAAAACAAGAGACAGTAGAAAACAAGAGACAGTAGAAAACAAGAGAGACAGTAGAAACACAAGAGAGACAGTAGAAAACAAGAGAGACAGTAGAAAACAAGAGACAGTAGAAAACAAGAGAGACAGTAGAAAAACAAGAGAGAGAGTAGAAAAACAAGAGAGACAGTAGAAAACAAGAGACAGTAGAAAACAAGAGAGACAATAGAAACCACAAGAGAGACAGTAGAAAAACAAGAGAGACAGTAGAAAACAAGAGAGACAGTAGAAAACAAGAGAGACAGTAGAAAACAAGAGAGACAATAGAAACCACAAGAGAGACAGTAGAAACAAGAGAGACAGCATAAAACAAGAGAGACAGCAGAAAACAAGAGAGACAGTAGAAAAACAAGAGAGACAGTAGCAACACAAGAGAGACAGTAGAAAACAAGAGAGACAGTAGAAAACAAGAGAGACAGTAGAAAACAAGAGACAGTAGAAAACAAGAGAGACAGTAGAAAACAAGAGAGACAGTACAAAACAAGAGAGACAGTAGAAAACGAGAGAGACAGTAGAAAACACAAGAGAGACAGTAGAAAAACAAGAGAGACAGTAGAAAACAAGAGAGACAGTAGCAAACAAGAGAGACAGTAGAAAAACAAGAGAGACAGTAGAAACAAGAGAGACAGCAGAAAGCAAGAGAGACAGCAGAAAACAAGAGAGACAGCAGAAAACAAGAGAGACAGTAGAATCACAAGAGAGACAGTAGAATAACAAGAGAGACAGTAGAAAACAAGAGAGACAGTTGAAAACAAGAGAGACAGTAGAAAACAAGAGAGAGAAACAAGTGAGAGACAGTAGAAAACAAGAGAGACAGTAGAAACAAGAGAGACAGCAGAAAGCAAGAGAGACAGTAGAAAACAAGAGAGACAGCAGAAAACAAGAGAGACAGTAGAATCACAAGAGAGACAGTAGAATAACAAGAGAGACAGTAGAAAACAAGAGAGACAGTTGAAAACAAGAGAGACAGTAGAAACAAGAGAGACAGTAGAAAACAAGAGAGACAGTAGAAAACAAGAGAGACAGCAGAAAACAAGAGAGACAGCAGAAAACAAGAGAGACAGTAGAATCACAAGAGAGACAGTAGAATAACAAGAGAGACAGTAGAAAACAAGAGAGACAGTTGAAAACAAGAGAGACAGTAGAAACAAGAGAGACAGTAGAAACAAGAGAGACAGTAGAAAACAAGAGAGACAGCAGAAAACAAGAGAGACAGTAGAAAACAAGAGAGACAATAGAAACCACAAGAGAGACAGTAGAAACAAGAGAGACAGCAGAAAGCAAGAGAGACAGTAGAAAAACAAGAGAGACAGTAGAAAACAAGAGAGACAGCAGAAAACAAGAGAGACAGTAGAAAACAAGAGATACAGTAGAAAACAAGAGAGACAGTAGAAAACAAGAGAGAAAAACAAGTGAGAGACAGTAGAAAACAAGAGAGACAGTAGAATCACAAGAGAGACTGTAGAAAACAAGAGACACAGTAGAAAACAAGAGAGACAGCAGAAAACAAGAGAGACAGTAGAAAACAAGAGAGACAGTAGAAAACAAGAGATACAGCAGAAAACAAGAGAGACAGTAGAATCACAAGAGAGACAGTAGAAAACAAGAGAGACAGTAGAAAACAATAGAGACAGTTGAAAACAAGAGAGACAGTAGAAACAAGAGAGACAGTAGAAAACAAGAGAGACAGTAGAAAACAAGAGAGACAGCAGAAAACAAGAGACAGCAGAAAACAAGAGAGACAGTAGAATCACAAGAGAGACAGTAGAATAACAAGAGAGACAGTAGAAAACAAGAGAGACAGTTGAAAACAAGAGAGACAGTAGAAACAAGAGAGACAGTAGAAAACAAGAGAGACAGTAGAAAACAAGAGAGACAGCAGAAAACAAGAGAGACAGTAGAAAACAAGAGAGACAATAGAAACCACAAGAGAGACAGTAGAAACAAGAGAGACAGCAGAAAGCAAGAGAGACAGTAGAAAAACAAGAGAGACAGTAGAAAACAAGAGAGACAGCAGAAAACAAGAGAGACAGTAGAAAACAAGAGATACAGTAGAAAACAAGAGAGACAGTAGAAAACAAGAGAGAAAAACAAGTGAGAGACAGTAGAAAACAAGAGAGACAGTAGAATCACAAGAGAGACAGTAGAAAACAAGAGACACAGTAGAAAACAAGAGAGACAGCAGAAAACAAGAGAGACAGTAGAAAACAAGAGAGACAGTAGAAAACAAGAGATACAGCAGAAAACAAGAGAGACAGTAGAATCACAAGAGAGACAGTAGAAAACAAGAGAGACAGTAGAAAACAAGAGATACAGTAGAAAACAAGAGATATAGTAGAAAAACAAGAGAGACAGTAGAAAACAAGAGATACAGTAGAAAAACAAGAGAGACAGTAGAAAACAACAGAGACAGTAGAAAACAAGAGAGACAGCAGAAAACAAGAGAGACAGTAGAATCACAAGAGAGACAGTAGAATAACAAGAGAGACAGTAGAAAACAAGAGAGACAGTTGAAAACAAGAGAGACAGTAGAAACAAGAGAGACAGTAGAAAACAAGAGAGACAGTAGAAAACAAGAGAGACAACAGAAAACAAGAGAGACAGTAGAAAAACAAGAGAGACAGTAGAATCACAAGAGAGACAATAGAAAACAAGAGAGACAGTAGAAAACAAGAGAGACAGTAGAAAACAAGAGAGACAGTAGAAAACAAGAGAGACAATAGAAACCACAAGAGAGACAGTAGAAACAAGAGAGACAGCAGAAAGCAAGAGAGACAGTAGAAAAACAAGAGAGACAGTAGAAAAACAAGAGAGACAGTAGAAAACAAGAGAGACAGTAGAAAAACAAGAGAGACAGTAGAAAAACAAGAGAGACAGTAGAAAACAAGAGAGACAGTAGAAAAACAAGAGAGACAGTAGAAAACAAGAGAGACAATAGAAACCACAAGAGAGACAGTAGAAACAAGAGAGACAGCAGAAAGCAAGAGAGACAGTAGAAAAACAAGAGAGACAGTAGAAAAACAAGAGAGACAGCATAAAACAAGAGAGACAGCAGAAAACAAGAGAGACAGTAGAATCACAAGAGAGACAGTAGAATAACAAGAGAGACAGTAGAATAACAAGAGAGACAGTAGAAAACAAGAGAGACAGTTGAAAACAAGAGAGACAGTAGAAACAAGAGAGACAGTAGAAAACAAGAGAGACAGTAGAAAACAAGAGAGACAGTAGCAACACAAGAGAGACAGTAGAAAACAAGAGAGACAATAGAAACCACAAGAGAGACAGTAGAAACAAGAGAGACAGCAGAAAGCAAGAGAGACAGTAGTAAAAACAAGAGAGACAGTAGAAAAACAAGAGAGACAGCATAAAACAAGAGAGACAGCAGAAAACAAGAGAGACAGTAGAAAAACAAGAGAGACAGTAGAAACAAGAGAGACAGCAGAAAGCAAGAGAGACAGTAGAAAACAAGAGAGAAAAACAAGTGAGAGACAGTAGAATCACAAGAGAGACTGTAGAATAACAAGAGAGACAGTAGAAAACAAGAGAGACAGCAGAAAACAAGAGAGACAGTAGAAAACAAGAGATACAGTAGAAAACAAGAGAGACAGTAGAAAACAAGAGAGACAGTAGAAAACAAGAGAGACAGCAGAAAACAAGAGAGACAGCAGAAAACAAGAGAGACAGTAGAATCACAAGAGAGACAGTAGAAAACAAGAGAGACAGTTGAAAACAAGAGAGACAGTAGAAACAAGAGAGACAGTAGAAAACAAGAGAGACAGTAGAAAACAAGAGAGACAGCAGAAAACAAGAGAGACAGTAGAATCACAAGAGAGACAGTAGAATCACAAGAGAGACAGTAGAAAACAAGAGAGACAGTAGCAACACAAGAGAGACAGTAGAAACAAGAGAGACAGCAGAAAGCAAGAGAGACAGTAGAAAACAAGAGAGAAAAACAAGTGAGAGACAGTAGAAAACAAGAGAGACAGTAGAATCACAAGAGAGACAGTAGAAAACAAGAGATACAGTAGAAAACAAGAGAGACAGTAGAAAACAAGAGAGACAGTAGAAAACAAGAGAGACAGTAGAAAACAAGAGAGACAGTAGAAAACAAGAGAGACAGCAGAAAACAAGAGAGACAGTAGAATCACAAGAGAGACAGTAGAATAACAAGAGAGACAGTAGAAAACAAGAGAGACAGTTGAAAACAAGAGAGACAGTAGAAACAAGAGAGACAGTAGAAAACAAGAGAGACAATAGAAACCACAAGAGAGACAGTAGAAACAAGAGAGACAGCAGAAAGCAAGAGAGACAGTAGAAAAACAAGAGAGACAGTAGAAACAAGAGAGACAGCAGAAAGCAAGAGAGACAGTAGAAAACAAGAGAGAAAAACAAGTGAGAGACAGTAGAAAACAAGAGAGACAGTAGAATCACAAGAGAGACTGTAGAATAACAAGAGAGACAGTTGAAAACAAGAGAGACAGTTGAAAACAAGAGAGACAGTAGAAACAAGAGAGACAGTAGAAAACAAGAGAGACAGTAGAAAACAAGAGAGACAGCAGAAAACAAGAGAGACAGTAGAATCACAAGAGAGATAGTAGAATCACAAGAGAGACAGTAGAAAACAAGAGAGACAGTAGCAACACAAGAGAGACAGTAGAAAACAAGAGAGACAATAGAAACCACAAGAGAGACAGTAGAAACAAGAGAGACAGCAGAAAGCAAGAGAGACAGTAGAAAAACAAGAGAGACAGTAGAAAACAAGAGAGACAGCAGAAAACAAGAGAGACAGTAGAAAACAAGAGATACAGTAGAAAACAAGAGAGACAGTAGAAAACAAGAGAGAAAAACAAGTGAGAGACAGTAGAAAACAAGAGAGACAGTAGAATCACAAGAGAGACTGTAGAAAACAAGAGACACAGTAGAAAACAAGAGAGACAGCAGAAAACAAGAGAGACAGTAGAAAACAAGAGATACAGCAGAAAACAAGAGAGACAGTAGAATCACAAGAGAGACAGTAGAAAACAAGAGAGACAGTAGAAAACAAGAGATACAGTAGAAAACAAGAGATACAGTAGAAAAACAAGAGAGACAGTAGAAAACAAGAGATACAGTAGAAAAACAAGAGAGACAGTAGAAAACAAGAGAGACAGTAGAAAACAAGAGAGACAGCAGAAAACAAGAGAGACAGAGAATCACAAGAGAGACAGTAGAATAACAAGAGAGACAGTAGAAAACAAGAGAGACAGTTGAAAACAAGAGAGACAGTAGAAACAAGAGAGACAGTAGAAAACAAGAGAGACAGTAGAAAACAAGAGAGACAACAGAAAACAAGAGAGACAGTAGAAAAACAAGAGAGACAGTAGAATCACAAGAGAGACAATAGAAAACAAGAGAGACAGTAGAAAACAAGAGAGACAGTAGAAAACAAGAGAGACAGTAGAAAACAAGAGAGACAATAGAAACCACAAGAGAGACAGTAGAAACAAGAGAGACAGCAGAAAGCAAGAGAGACAGTAGAAAAACAAGAGAGACAGTAGAAAAACAAGAGAGACAGTAGAAAACAAGAGAGACAGTAGAAAAACAAGAGAGACAGTAGAAAAACAAGAGAGACAGTAGAAAGCAAGAGAGACAGTAGAAAAACAAGAGAGACAGTAGAAAAACAAGAGAGACAGTAGAAAACAAGAGAGACAGTAGAAAACAAGAGAGACAGTAGAAAACAAGAGAGACAATAGAAACCACAAGAGAGACAGTAGAAACAAGAGAGACAGCAGAAAGCAAGAGAGACAGTAGAAACAAGAGAGACAGTAGAAAAACAAGAGAGACAGCATAAAACAAGAGAGACAGCAGAAAACAAGAGAGACAGTAGAATCACAAGAGAGACAGTAGAATAACAAGAGAGACAGTAGAATAACAAGAGAGACAGTAGAAAACAAGAGAGACAGTTGAAAACAAGAGAGACAGTAGAAACAAGAGAGACAGTAGAAAACAAGAGAGACAGTAGAAAACAAGAGAGACAGTAGCAACACAAGAGAGACAGTAGAAAACAAGAGAGACAATAGAAACCACAAGAGAGACAGTAGAAACAAGAGAGACAGCAGAAAGCAAGAGAGACAGTAGTAAAAACAAGAGAGACAGTAGAAAAACAAGAGAGACAGCATAAAACAAGAGAGACAGCAGAAAACAAGAGAGACAGTAGAAAAACAAGAGAGACAGTAGAAACAAGAGAGACAGCAGAAAGCAAGAGAGACAGTAGAAAACAAGAGAGAAAAACAAGTGAGAGACAGTAGAATCACAAGAGAGACTGTAGAATAACAAGAGAGACAGTAGAAAACAAGAGATACAGTAGAAAACAAGAGAGACAGTAGAAAACAAGAGAGACAGTAGAAAACAAGAGAGACAGCAGAAAACAAGAGAGACAGCAGAAAACAAGAGAGACAGTAGAATCACAAGAGAGACAGTAGAAAACAAGAGAGACAGTTGAAAACAAGAGAGACAGTAGAAACAAGAGAGACAGTAGAAAACAAGAGAGACAGTAGAAAACAAGAGAGACAGCAGAAAACAAGAGAGACAGTAGAATCACAAGAGAGACAGTAGAATCACAAGAGAGACAGTAGAAAACAAGAGAGACAGTAGCAACACAAGAGAGACAGTAGAAACAAGAGAGACAGCAGAAAGCAAGAGAGACAGTAGAAAACAAGAGAGAAAAACAAGTGAGAGACAGTAGAAAACAAGAGAGACAGTAGAATCACAAGAGAGACAGTAGAAAACAAGAGATACAGTAGAAAACAAGAGAGACAGTAGAAAACAAGAGAGACAGTAGAAAACAAGAGAGACAGTAGAAAACAAGAGAGACAGTAGAAAACAAGAGAGACAGCAGAAAACAAGAGAGACAGTAGAATCACAAGAGAGACAGTAGAATAACAAGAGAGACAGTAGAAAACAAGAGAGACAGTTGAAAACAAGAGAGACAGTAGAAACAAGAGAGACAGTAGAAAACAAGAGAGACAATAGAAACCACAAGAGAGACAGTAGAAACAAGAGAGACAGCAGAAAGCAAGAGAGACAGTAGAAAAACAAGAGAGACAGTAGAAAAACAAGAGAGACAGCATAAAACAAGAGAGACAGCAGAAAACAAGAGAGACAGTAGAAAAACAAGAGAGACAGTAGAAAACAAGAGAGACAGTAGAAAACAAGAGAGACAGCAGAAAACAAGAGAGACAGTAGAATCACAAGAGAGACAGTAGAATAACAAGAGAGACAGTAGAAAACAAGAGAGACAGTTGAAAACAAGAGAGACAGTAGAAACAAGAGAGACAGTAGAAAACAAGAGAGACAGTAGAATGCTTTTGTCACTTCTAGGTTAGACTACTGCAATGCTCTATTTTCCGGCTACCCGGATAAAGCACTAAATAAACTTCAGTTAGTGCTAAATACGGCTGCTAGAATCCTGACTAGAACCAAAAAATTTGATCATATTACTCCAGTGCTAGCCTCTCTACACTGGCTTCCTGTCAAAGCAAGGGCTGATTTCAAGGTTTTATTGCTAACCTACAAAGCATTACATGGGCTTGCTCCTACCTACCTCTCTGATTTGGTCCTGCCGTACATACCTATACGTACGCTACGGTCACAAGACGCAGGCCTCCTAATTGTCCCTAGAATTTCTAAGCAAACAGCTGGAGGCAGGGCTTTCTCCTATAGAGCTCCATTTTTATGGAACGGTCTGCCTAACCATGTCAGAGACGCAAACTCGGTCTCAACCTTTAAGTCTTTACTGAAGACTCATCTCTTCAGTGGGTCATATGATTGAGTGTAGTCTGGCCCAGGAGTGGGAAGGTGAACGGAAAGGCTCTGGAGCAACGAATCGCCCTTGCTGTCTCTGCCTGGCCGGTTCCCCTTTTTCCACTGGGATTCTCTGCCTCTAACCCTGTTACGGGGCTGAGTCACTGGCTTGCTGGGGCTCTCTCGTGCCGTCCCTGGGGGATGCCTCACCTGGGTGGGTTGATTCACTGTTGTGGTCGGCCTGTCTGGGTTCCCCCCCACCCCTTGGGTTGTACCGTGTCGGAGATCTTTGTGGGCTATACTCGGCCTTGTCTCAGGATGGTAAGTTGGTGGTTGAAGATTTCCCTCTAGTGGTGTGGGGGCTGTGCTTTGGCAAAGTGGGTGGGGTTATATCCTTCCTGTTTGGCCCTGTCCGGGGTGTCCTCGGATGGGGCCACAGTGTCTCCTGACCCCTCCTGTCTCAGCCTCCAGTATTTATGCTGCAGTAGTTTATGTGTCGGGGGGCTAGGGTCAGTTTGTTTATCTGGAGTACTTCTCCTGTCCTATTCGGTGTCCTGTGTAAATCTAAGTGTGCGTTCTCTAATTCTCTCCTTCTCTCTTTCTTTCTCTCTCTCGGAGGACCTGAGCCCTAGAACCATGCCCCAGGACTACCTGACATGATGACTCCTTGCTGTCCCCAGTCCACCTGGCCATGCTGCTGCTCCAGTTTCAACTGGCCTGGGCCCTAGGACCATGTCCCAGGACTACCTGACATGAGGACTCCTTGCTGTCCCCAGTCCACCTGGCCATGCTCCTGCTCCAGTTTCAACTGTTCTGCCTTACTATTATTCAACCATGCTGGTCATTTATGAACATTTGAACATCTTGGCCACGTTCTGTTATAATCTCCACCTGGCACAGCCAGAAGAGGACTGGCCACCCCACATATGCTCTCTCTAATTCTCTCTTTCTTTCTCTCTCTCGGAGGACCTGAGCCCTAGGACCGTGCCCCAGGACTACCTGACATGATGGCTCCTTGCTGTCCCCAGTCCATCTGACTGTGCTGCTGCTCCAGTTTCAACTGTTCTGCCTTATTATTATTTGACCATGCTGGTCATTTATGAACATTTGAACATCTTGGTCATGTTCTGTTATAATCTCTACCCGGCACAGCCAGAAGAGGACTGGCCACCCCACATAGCCCGGTTCCTCTCTAGGTTTCTTCCTAGGTTTTGGCCTTTCTAGGGAGTTTTTCCTAGCCACCGTGCTTTTACACCTGCATTGTTTGCTGTTTGGGGTTTTAGGCTGGGTTTCTGTACAGCACTTTGAGATATCAGCTGATGTACGAAGGGCTATATAAATAAATTTGATTTGATTTGATTTGAGTAGAAAACAAGAGAGACAACAGAAAACAAGAGAGACAGTAGAAAAACAAGAGAGACAGTAGAATCACAAGAGAGACAATAGAAAACAAGAGAGACAGTAGAAAACAAGAGAGACAGTAGAAAACAAGAGAGACAGTAGAAAACAAGAGAGACAATAGAAACCACAAGAGAGACAGTAGAAACAAGAGAGACAGCAGAAAGCAAGAGAGACAGTAGAAAAACAAGAGAGACAGTAGAAAAACAAGAGAGACAGTAGAAAACAAGAGAGACAGTAGAAAAACAAGAGAGACAGTAGAAAAACAAGAGAGACAGTAGAAAGCAAGAGAGACAGTAGAAAAACAAGAGAGACAGTAGAAAAACAAGAGAGACAGTAGAAAACAAGAGAGACAGTAGAAAACAAGAGAGACAGTAGAAAACAAGAGAGACAATAGAAACCACAAGAGAGACAGTAGAAACAAGAGAGACAGCAGAAAGCAAGAGAGACAGTAGAAAAACAAGAGAGACAGTAGAAAAACAAGAGAGACAGCATAAAACAAGAGAGACAGCAGAAAACAAGAGAGACAGTAGAATCACAAGAGAGACAGTAGAATAACAAGAGAGACAGTAGAATAACAAGAGAGACAGTAGAAAACAAGAGAGACAGTTGAAAACAAGAGAGACAGTAGAAACAAGAGAGACAGTAGAAAACAAGAGAGACAGTAGAAAACAAGAGAGACAGTAGCAACACAAGAGAGACAGTAGAAAACAAGAGAGACAATAGAAACCACAAGAGAGACAGTAGAAACAAGAGAGACAGCAGAAAGCAAGAGAGACAGTAGTAAAAACAAGAGAGACAGTAGAATCACAAGAGAGACAGCATAAAACAAGAGAGACAGCAGAAAACAAGAGAGACAGTAGAAAAACAAGAGAGACAGTAGAAACAAGAGAGACAGCAGAAAGCAAGAGAGACAGTAGAAAACAAGAGAGAAAAACAAGTGAGAGACAGTAGAATCACAAGAGAGACTGTAGAATAACAAGAGAGACAGTAGAAAACAAGAGAGACAGCAGAAAACAAGAGAGACAGTAGAAAACAAGAGATACAGTAGAAAACAAGAGAGACAGTAGAATAACAAGAGAGACAGTAGAAAACAAGAGAGACAGCAGAAAACAAGAGAGACAGCAGAAAACAAGAGAGACAGTAGAATCACAAGAGAGACAGTAGAAAACAAGAGAGACAGTTGAAAACAAGAGAGACAGTAGAAACAAGAGAGACAGTAGAAAACAAGAGAGACAGTAGAAAACAAGAGAGACAGCAGAAAACAAGAGAGACAGTAGAATCACAAGAGAGACAGTAGAATCACAAGAGAGACAGTAGAAAACAAGAGAGACAGTAGCAACACAAGAGAGACAGTAGAAACAAGAGAGACAGCAGAAAGCAAGAGAGACAGTAGAAAACAAGAGAGAAAAACAAGTGAGAGACAGTAGAAAACAAGAGAGACAGTAGAATCACAAGAGAGACAGTAGAAAACAAGAGATACAGTAGAAAACAAGAGAGACAGTAGAAAACAAGAGAGACAGTAGAAAACAAGAGAGACAGTAGAAAACAAGAGAGACAGTAGAAAACAAGAGAGACAGCAGAAAACAAGAGAGACAGTAGAATCACAAGAGAGACAGTAGAATAACAAGAGAGACAGTAGAAAACAAGAGAGACAGTTGAAAACAAGAGAGACAGTAGAAACAAGAGAGACAGTAGAAAACAAGAGAGACAATAGAAACCACAAGAGAGACAGTAGAAACAAGAGAGACAGCAGAAAGCAAGAGAGACAGTAGAAAAACAAGAGAGACAGTAGAAAAACAAGAGAGACAGCATAAAACAAGAGAGACAGCAGAAAACAAGAGAGACAGTAGAAAAACAAGAGAGACAGTAGAAACAAGAGAGACAGCAGAAAGCAAGAGAGACAGTAGAAAACAAGAGAGAAAAACAAGTGAGAGACAGTAGAAAACAAGAGAGACAGTAGAATCACAAGAGAGACTGTAGAATAACAAGAGAGACAGATGAAAACAAGAGAGACAGTTGAAAACAAGAGAGACAGTAGAAACAAGAGAGACAGTAGAAAACAAGAGAGACAGTAGAAAACAAGAGAGACAGCAGAAAACAAGAGAGACAGTAGAATCACAAGAGAGACAGTAGAATCACAAGAGAGACAGTAGAAAACAAGAGAGACAGTAGCAACACAAGAGAGACAGTAGAAAACAAGAGAGACAATAGAAACCACAAGAGAGACAGTAGAAACAAGAGAGACAGCAGAAAACAAGAGAGACAGTAGAAAACAAGAGATACAGTAGAAAACAAGAGAGACAGTAGAAAACAAGAGAGAAAAACAAGTGAGAGACAGTAGAAAACAAGAGAGACAGTAGAATCACAAGAGAGACTGTAGAAAACAAGAGACACAGTAGAAAACAAGAGAGACAGCAGAAAACAAGAGAGACAGTAGAAAACAAGAGATACAGCAGAAAACAAGAGAGACAGTAGAATCACAAGAGAGACAGTAGAAAACAAGAGAGACAGTAGAAAACAAGAGATACAGTAGAAAACAAGAGATACAGTAGAAAAACAAGAGAGACAGTAGAAAACAAGAGAGACAATAGAAACCACAAGAGAGACAGTAGAAACAAGAGAGACAGCAGAAAGCAAGAGAGACAGTAGAAAAACAAGAGAGACAGTAGAAAAACAAGAGAGACAGTAGAAAACAAGAGAGACAGTAGAAAAACAAGAGAGACAGTAGAAAAACAAGAGAGACAGTAGAAAACAAGAGAGACAGCAGAAAACAAGAGAGACAGTAGCAACACAAGAGAGACAGTAGAAACAAGAGAGACAGCAGAAAGCAAGAGAGACAGTAGAAAACAAGAGAGAAAAACAAGTGAGAGACAGTAGAAAACAAGAGAGACAGTAGAATCACAAGAGAGACAGTAGAAAACAAGAGATACAGTAGAAAACAAGAGAGACAGTAGAAAACAAGAGAGACAGTAGAAAACAAGAGAGACAGTAGAAAACAAGAGAGACAGTAGAAAACAAGAGAGACAGCAGAAAACAAGAGAGACAGTAGAATCACAAGAGAGACAGTAGAATAACAAGAGAGACAGTAGAAAACAAGAGAGACAGTTGAAAACAAGAGAGACAGTAGAAACAAGAGAGACAGTAGAAAACAAGAGAGACAATAGAAACCACAAGAGAGACAGTAGAAACAAGAGAGACAGCAGAAAGCAAGAGAGACAGTAGAAAAACAAGAGAGACAGTAGAAAAACAAGAGAGACAGCATAAAACAAGAGAGACAGCAGAAAACAAGAGAGACAGTAGAAAAACAAGAGAGACAGTAGAAACAAGAGAGACAGCAGAAAGCAAGAGAGACAGTAGAAAACAAGAGAGAAAAACAAGTGAGAGACAGTAGAAAACAAGAGAGACAGTAGAATCACAAGAGAGACTGTAGAATAACAAGAGAGACAGTTGAAAACAAGAGAGACAGTTGAAAACAAGAGAGACAGTAGAAACAAGAGAGACAGTAGAAAACAAGAGAGACAGTAGAAAACAAGAGAGACAGCAGAAAACAAGAGAGACAGTAGAATCACAAGAGAGACAGTAGAATCACAAGAGAGACAGTAGAAAACAAGAGAGACAGTAGCAACACAAGAGAGACAGTAGAAAACAAGAGAGACAATAGAAACCACAAGAGAGACAGTAGAAACAAGAGAGACAGCAGAAAGCAAGAGAGACAGTAGAAAAACAAGAGAGACAGTAGAAAACAAGAGAGACAGCAGAAAACAAGAGAGACAGTAGAAAACAAGAGATACAGTAGAAAACAAGAGAGACAGTAGAAAACAAGAGAGACAGTAGAAAACAAGAGAGACAGTAGAAAACAAGAGAGACAGCAGAAAACAAGAGAGACAGTAGAATCACAAGAGAGACAGTAGAATCACAAGAGAGACAGTAGAAAACAAGAGAGACAGTAGCAACACAAGAGAGACAGTAGAAAACAAGAGAGAAAATAGAAACCACAAGAGAGACAGTAGAAACAAGAGAGACAGCAGAAAGCAAGAGAGACAGTAGAAAAACAAGAGAGACAGTAGAAAACAAGAGAGACAGCAGAAAACAAGAGAGACAGTAGAAAACAAGAGATACAGTAGAAAACAAGAGAGACAGTAGAAAACAAGAGAGAAAAACAAGTGAGAGACAGTAGAAAACAAGAGAGACAGTAGAATCACAAGAGAGACTGTAGAAAACAAGAGACACAGTAGAAAACAAGAGAGACAGCAGAAAACAAGAGAGACAGTAGAAAACAAGAGATACAGCAGAAAACAAGAGAGACAGTAGAATCACAAGAGAGACAGTAGAAAACAAGAGAGACAGTAGAAAACAAGAGATACAGTAGAAAACAAGAGATACAGTAGAAAAACAAGAGAGACAGTAGAAAACAAGAGATACAGTAGAAAAACAAGAGAGACAGTAGAAAACAAGAGAGACAGTAGAAAACAAGAGAGACAGCAGAAAACAAGAGAGACAGTAGAATCACAAGAGAGACAGTAGAATAACAAGAGAGACAGTAGAAAACAAGAGAGACAGTTGAAAACAAGAGAGACAGTAGAAACAAGAGAGACAGTAGAAAACAAGAGAGACAGTAGAAAACAAGAGAGACAACAGAAAACAAGAGAGACAGTAGAAAAACAAGAGAGACAGTAGAATCACAAGAGAGACAATAGAAAACAAGAGAGACAGTAGAAAACAAGAGAGACAGTAGAAAACAAGAGAGACAGTAGAAAACAAGAGAGACAATAGAAACCACAAGAGAGACAGTAGAAACAAGAGAGACAGCAGAAAGCAAGAGAGACAGTAGAAAAACAAGAGAGACAGTAGAAAAACAAGAGAGACAGCAGAAAACAAGAGAGACAGTAGCAACACAAGAGAGACAGTAGAAACAAGAGAGACAGCAGAAAGCAAGAGAGACAGTAGAAAACAAGAGAGAAAAACAAGTGAGAGACAGTAGAAAACAAGAGAGACAGTAGAATCACAAGAGAGACAGTAGAAAACAAGAGATACAGTAGAAAACAAGAGAGACAGTAGAAAACAAGAGAGACAGTAGAAAACAAGAGAGACAGTAGAAAACAAGAGAGACAGTAGAAAACAAGAGAGACAGCAGAAAACAAGAGAGACAGTAGAATCACAAGAGAGACAGTAGAATAACAAGAGAGACAGTAGAAACAAGAGAGACAGCAGAAAGCAAGAGAGACAGTAGAAAAACAAGAGAGACAGTAGAAAACAAGAGATACAGCAGAAAACAAGAGAGACAGTAGAATCACAAGAGAGACAGTAGAAAACAAGAGAGACAGTAGAAAACAAGAGATACAGTAGAAAACAAGAGATACAGTAGAAAAACAAGAGAGACAGTAGAAAACAAGAGATACAGTAGAAAAACAAGAGAGACAGTAGAAAACAAGAGAGACAGTAGAAAACAAGAGAGACAGCAGAAAACAAGAGAGACAGTAGAATCACAAGAGAGACAGTAGAATAACAAGAGAGACAGTAGAAAACAAGAGAGACAGTTGAAAACAAGAGAGACAGTAGAAACAAGAGAGACAGTAGAAAACAAGAGAGACAGTAGAAAACAAGAGAGACAACAGAAAACAAGAGAGACAGTAGAAAAACAAGAGAGACAGTAGAACCACAAGAGAGACAATAGAAAACAAGAGAGACAGTAGAAAACAAGAGAGACAGTAGAAAACAAGAGAGACAGTAGAAAACAAGAGAGACAATAGAAACCACAAGAGAGACAGTAGAAACAAGAGAGACAGCAGAAAGCAAGAGAGACAGTAGAAAAACAAGAGAGACAGTAGAAAAACAAGAGAGACAGCAGAAAACAAGAGAGACAGTAGCAACACAAGAGAGACAGTAGAAACAAGAGAGACAGCAGAAAGCAAGAGAGACAGTAGAAAACAAGAGAGAAAAACAAGTGAGAGACAGTAGAAAACAAGAGAGACAGTAGAATCACAAGAGAGACAGTAGAAAACAAGAGATACAGTAGAAAACAAGAGAGACAGTAGAAAACAAGAGAGACAGTAGAAAACAAGAGAGACAGTAGAAAACAAGAGAGACAGTAGAAAACAAGAGAGACAGCAGAAAACAAGAGAGACAGTAGAATCACAAGAGAGACAGTAGAATAACAAGAGAGACAGTAGAAAACAAGAGAGACAGTTGAAAACAAGAGAGACAGTAGAAACAAGAGAGACAGTAGAAAACAAGAGAGACAATAGAAACCACAAGAGAGACAGTAGAAACAAGAGAGACAGCAGAAAGCAAGAGAGACAGTAGAAAAACAAGAGAGACAGTAGAAAAACAAGAGAGACAGCATAAAACAAGAGAGACAGCAGAAAACAAGAGAGACAGTAGAAAAACAAGAGAGACAGTAGAAACAAGAGAGACAGCAGAAAGCAAGAGAGACAGTAGAAAACAAGAGAGAAAAACAAGTGAGAGACAGTAGAAAACAAGAGAGACAGTAGAATCACAAGAGAGACTGTAGAATAACAAGAGAGACAGTTGAAAACAAGAGAGACAGTTGAAAACAAGAGAGACAGTAGAAACAAGAGAGACAGTAGAAAACAAGAGAGACAGTAGAAAACAAGAGAGACAGCAGAAAACAAGAGAGACAGTAGAATCACAAGAGAGACAGTAGAATCACAAGAGAGACAGTAGAAAACAAGAGAGACAGTAGCAACACAAGAGAGACAGTAGAAAACAAGAGAGACAATAGAAACCACAAGAGAGACAGTAGAAACAAGAGAGACAGCAGAAAGCAAGAGAGACAGTAGAAAAACAAGAGAGACAGTAGAAAACAAGAGAGACAGCAGAAAACAAGAGAGACAGTAGAAAACAAGAGATACAGTAGAAAACAAGAGAGACAGTAGAAAACAAGAGAGACAGTAGAAAACAAGAGAGACAGTAGAAAACAAGAGAGACAGCAGAAAACAAGAGAGACAGTAGAATCACAAGAGAGACAGTAGAATCACAAGAGAGACAGTAGAAAACAAGAGAGACAGTAGCAACACAAGAGAGACAGTAGAAAACAAGAGAGACAATAGAAACCACAAGAGAGACAGTAGAAACAAGAGAGACAGCAGAAAGCAAGAGAGACAGTAGAAAAACAAGAGAGACAGTAGAAAACAAGAGAGACAGCAGAAAACAAGAGAGACAGTAGAAAACAAGAGATACAGTAGAAAACAAGAGAGACAGTAGAAAACAAGAGAGAAAAACAAGTGAGAGACAGTAGAAAACAAGAGAGACAGTAGAATCACAAGAGAGACTGTAGAAAACAAGAGACACAGTAGAAAACAAGAGAGACAGCAGAAAACAAGAGAGACAGTAGAAAACAAGAGATACAGCAGAAAACAAGAGAGACAGTAGAATCACAAGAGAGACAGTAGAAAACAAGAGAGACAGTAGAAAACAAGAGATACAGTAGAAAACAAGAGATACAGTAGAAAAACAAGAGAGACAGTAGAAAACAAGAGATACAGTAGAAAAACAAGAGAGACAGTAGAAAACAAGAGAGACAGTAGAAAACAAGAGAGACAGCAGAAAACAAGAGAGACAGTAGAATCACAAGAGAGACAGTAGAATAACAAGAGAGACAGTAGAAAACAAGAGAGACAGTAGAAAACAAGAGAGACAGTAGAAAACAAGAGAGACAATAGAAACCACAAGAGAGACAGTAGAAACAAGAGAGACAGCAGAAAGCAAGAGAGACAGTAGAAAAACAAGAGAGACAGTAGAAAAACAAGAGAGACAGTAGAAAACAAGAGAGACAGTAGAAAAACAAGAGAGACAGTAGAAAAACAAGAGAGACAGTAGAAAACAAGAGAGACAGCAGAAAACAAGAGAGACAGTAGCAACACAAGAGAGACAGTAGAAACAAGAGAGACAGCAGAAAGCAAGAGAGACAGTAGAAAACAAGAGAGAAAAACAAGTGAGAGACAGTAGAAAACAAGAGAGACAGTAGAATCACAAGAGAGACAGTAGAAAACAAGAGATACAGTAGAAAACAAGAGAGACAGTAGAAAACAAGAGAGACAGTAGAAAACAAGAGAGACAGTAGAAAACAAGAGAGACAGTAGAAAACAAGAGAGACAGCAGAAAACAAGAGAGACAGTAGAATCACAAGAGAGACAGTAGAATAACAAGAGAGACAGTAGAAAACAAGAGAGACAGTTGAAAACAAGAGAGACAGTAGAAACAAGAGAGACAGTAGAAAACAAGAGAGACAATAGAAACCACAAGAGAGACAGTAGAAACAAGAGAGACAGCAGAAAGCAAGAGAGACAGTAGAAAAACAAGAGAGACAGTAGAAAAACAAGAGAGACAGCATAAAACAAGAGAGACAGCAGAAAACAAGAGAGACAGTAGAAAAACAAGAGAGACAGTAGAAACAAGAGAGACAGCAGAAAGCAAGAGAGACAGTAGAAAACAAGAGAGAAAAACAAGTGAGAGACAGTAGAAAACAAGAGAGACAGTAGAATCACAAGAGAGACTGTAGAATAACAAGAGAGACAGTTGAAAACAAGAGAGACAGTTGAAAACAAGAGAGACAGTAGAAACAAGAGAGACAGTAGAAAACAAGAGAGACAGTAGAAAACAAGAGAGACAGCAGAAAACAAGAGAGACAGTAGAATCACAAGAGAGACAGTAGAATCACAAGAGAGACAGTAGAAAACAAGAGAGACAGTAGCAACACAAGAGAGACAGTAGAAAACAAGAGAGACAATAGAAACCACAAGAGAGACAGTAGAAACAAGAGAGACAGCAGAAAGCAAGAGAGACAGTAGAAAAACAAGAGAGACAGTAGAAAACAAGAGAGACAGCAGAAAACAAGAGAGACAGTAGAAAACAAGAGATACAGTAGAAAACAAGAGAGACAGTAGAAAACAAGAGAGAAAAACAAGTGAGAGACAGTAGAAAACAAGAGAGACAGTAGAATCACAAGAGAGACTGTAGAAAACAAGAGACACAGTAGAAAACAAGAGAGACAGCAGAAAACAAGAGAGACAGTAGAAAACAAGAGATACAGCAGAAAACAAGAGAGACAGTAGAATCACAAGAGAGACAGTAGAAAACAAGAGAGACAGTAGAAAACAAGAGATACAGTAGAAAACAAGAGATACAGTAGAAAAACAAGAGAGACAGTAGAAAACAAGAGATACAGTAGAAAAACAAGAGAGACAGTAGAAAACAAGAGAGACGGTAGAAAACAAGAGAGACAGCAGAAAACAAGAGAGACAGTAGAATCACAAGAGAGACAGTAGAATAACAAGAGAGACAGTAGAAAACAAGAGAGACAGTTGAAAACAAGAGAGACAGTAGAAACAAGAGAGACAGTAGAAAACAAGAGAGACAGTAGAAAACAAGAGAGACAACAGAAAACAAGAGAGACAGTAGAAAAACAAGAGAGGCAGTAGAATCACAAGAGAGACAATAGAAAACAAGAGAGACAGTAGAAAACAAGAGAGACAGTAGAAAACAAGAGAGACAGTAGAAAACAAGAGAGACAATAGAAACCACAAGAGAGACAGTAGAAACAAGAGAGACAGCAGAAAGCAAGAGAGACAGTAGAAAAACAAGAGAGACAGTAGAAAAACAAGAGAGACAGTAGAAAACAAGAGAGACAGTAGAAAAACAAGAGAGACAGTAGAAAAACAAGAGAGACAGTAGAAAGCAAGAGAGACAGTAGAAAAACAAGAGAGACAGTAGAAAAACAAGAGAGACAGTAGAAAACAAGAGAGACAGTAGAAAACAAGAGAGACAGTAGAAAACAAGAGAGACAATAGAAACCACAAGAGAGACAGTAGAAACAAGAGAGACAGCAGAAAGCAAGAGAGACAGTAGAAAAACAAGAGAGACAGCATAAAACAAGAGAGACAGCAGAAAACAAGAGAGACAGTAGAATCACAAGAGAGACAGTAGAATAACAAGAGAGACAGTAGAATAACAAGAGAGACAGTAGAAAACAAGAGAGACAGTTGAAAACAAGAGAGACAGTAGAAACAAGAGAGACAGTAGAAAACAAGAGAGACAGTAGAAAACAAGAGAGACAGTAGCAACACAAGAGAGACAGTAGAAAACAAGAGAGACAATAGAAACCACAAGAGAGACAGTAGAAACAAGAGAGACAGCAGAAAGCAAGAGAGACAGTAGTAAAAACAAGAGAGACAGTAGAAAAACAAGAGAGACAGCATAAAACAAGAGAGACAGCAGAAAACAAGAGAGACAGTAGAAAAACAAGAGAGACAGTAGAAACAAGAGAGACAGCAGAAAGCAAGAGAGACAGTAGAAAACAAGAGAGAAAAACAAGTGAGAGACAGTAGAATCACAAGAGAGACTGTAGAATAACAAGAGAGACAGTAGAAAACAAGAGAGACAGCAGAAAACAAGAGAGACAGTAGAAAACAAGAGATACAGTAGAAAACAAGAGAGACAGTAGAAAACAAGAGAGACAGTAGAAAACAAGAGAGACAGCAGAAAACAAGAGAGACAGCAGAAAACAAGAGAGACAGTAGAATCACAAGAGAGACAGTAGAAAACAAGAGAGACAGTTGAAAACAAGAGAGACAGTAGAAACAAGAGAGACAGTAGAAAACAAGAGAGACAGTAGAAAACAAGAGAGACAGTAGAATCACAAGAGAGACAGTAGAAAACAAGAGAGACAGTAGAAAACAAGAGATACAGTAGAAAACAAGAGATACAGTAGAAAAACAAGAGAGACAGTAGAAAACAAGAGATACAGTAGAAAAACAAGAGAGACAGTAGAAAACAAGAGAGACAGTAGAAAACAAGAGAGACAGCAGAAAACAAGAGAGACAGTAGAATCACAAGAGAGACAGTAGAATAACAAGAGAGACAGTAGAAAACAAGAGAGACAGTTGAAAACAAGAGAGACAGTAGAAACAAGAGAGACAGTAGAAAACAAGAGAGACAGTAGAAAACAAGAGAGACAACAGAAAACAAGAGAGACAGTAGAAAAACAAGAGAGGCAGTAGAATCACAAGAGAGACAATAGAAAACAAGAGAGACAGTAGAAAACAAGAGAGACAGTAGAAAACAAGAGAGACAGTAGAAAACAAGAGAGACAATAGAAACCACAAGAGAGACAGTAGAAACAAGAGAGACAGCAGAAAGCAAGAGAGACAGTAGAAAAACAAGAGAGACAGTAGAAAAACAAGAGAGACAGTAGAAAACAAGAGAGACAGTAGAAAAACAAGAGAGACAGTAGAAAACAAGAGAGACAGTAGAAAACAAGAGAGACAGTAGAAAACAAGAGAGACAGTAGAAAACAAGAGAGACAATAGAAACCACAAGAGAGACAGTAGAAACAAGAGAGACAGCAGAAAGCAAGAGAGACAGTAGAAAAACAAGAGAGACAGTAGAAAAACAAGAGAGACAGCATAAAACAAGAGAGACAGCAGAAAACAAGAGAGACAGTAGAATCACAAGAGAGACAGTAGAATAACAAGAGAGACAGTAGAATAACAAGAGAGACAGTAGAAAACAAGAGAGACAGTTGAAAACAAGAGAGACAGTAGAAACAAGAGAGACAGTAGAAAACAAGAGAGACAGTAGAAAACAAGAGAGACAGTAGCAACACAAGAGAGACAGTAGAAAACAAGAGAGACAATAGAAACCACAAGAGAGACAGTAGAAACAAGAGAGACAGCAGAAAGCAAGAGAGACAGTAGTAAAAACAAGAGAGACAGTAGAAAAACAAGAGAGACAGCATAAAACAAGAGAGACAGCAGAAAACAAGAGAGACAGTAGAAAAACAAGAGAGACAGTAGAAACAAGAGAGACAGCAGAAAGCAAGAGAGACAGTAGAAAACAAGAGAGAAAAACAAGTGAGAGACAGTAGAATCACAAGAGAGACTGTAGAATAACAAGAGAGACAGTAGAAAACAAGAGAGA
>NW_025746339.1:100000-105000 GCF_021184085.1 Oncorhynchus gorbuscha
AGAGATGTATCTATAATAGTATCTCTATGGTAGTGATAGAGCCTCTGAGGAGAGGTGTATCTATAATAGTATCTCTATGGTACTGATAGAGCTCTCTGATGGTACTGCTACTTTCAACCACTAGATGGCGCCATCCTCCTGAAATACACCTTCACCTTCTGTTGCGGTTGGATCGACTGTACTTCACATAATGTCTGACCTGTGTTTGTCTGACCTGTGTTTGTCTGACCTGTGTTTGTCTGACCTGTGTTTGTCTGACCTGTGTTTGTCTGACCTGTGTTTGTCTGACCTGTGTTTGTCTGACCTGTGTTTGTCTGACCTGGGTTTGTCTGACCTGTGTTTGTCTGGTGTGTGTTAATCCAATGTCAACTACAGTGTCCCTCCTATAAATAACCACTGGTGTTGTTTTCAATTTGAACTGTGTGTGTGTGCCAAGTATCATAAAACGCATTGCCATGTGTTGGTACAACGTGGCAGGACTGTCTTATCACACGGAGGACGTAGAGAGAAACGTAGACAATAACACTCCATACATAATACACAGAAAACCCTCACACTCCCGTTCACCCCCCCCCAACCCTCCCGCACACACACACAACAGGAAGCTCCCCCCACCCCTCCCCCACACACACAACAGGAAGCTCCCCCCACCCCTCCCCCACACACACAACAGGAAGCTCCCCCCCACCCCCCACCCACACACAACAGGAAGCTCCCCCACACACACACACAACAGGAAGCCCCCCCCACCCACACACAACGGGAAGCTCCCCCCACACACACATCAGGAAGCTCCCCCCACACACACACAACAGGAACCCCCCCACGCACACAACAGGAAGCTCTCCCCCAACACACACACAACAGGAAGCTCCCCCTCCCCACACACACAACAGGAAGCTCCCCCAACACACACACAACAGGAAGCTCCCCCCACACACACAACAGGAAGCTCCCCCCCCACCCACACACAACAGGAAGCTCCCCCACACACACACACACAACAGGAAGCTCCCCCCACACAGACAACAGGAAGCCCCCCCCACACACACAACAGGAAGCTCCCCCCCCACCCACACACAACAGGAAGCTCCCCCCACACACACACACACAACAGGAAGCTCCCCCACACAGACAACAGGAAGCCCCCCCACACACACAACAGGAAGCTCCCACTGAACTCTCTCATCTTTTTCTAAAATAAATATTTTGCCCCCAACAGAATATCTAGGACATCTTTTTTTGGGGTCACAGCGGCAAATTATAGGCAAAGAAAACTTGTGAAATATAATACACAGAGTTACCTTCTTTTCTCATTTGCATATGCTCATGATCATAGCCTCCCTGCCGACTCAAACATCAACAACCAACCAACAACAGAACTAATGTATGCGTCGTTATTATTCGTATTTAGAGTTCTAATTTATGCGTAGTTAGTAGGGGGTTAGAATCAAAGAAACATGGTGAGATGGAGAGAGAGAGAGAGAGAGAGAGAGAGAGAGAGAGAGAGAGAGAGAGAGAGAGAGAGAGAGAGAGAGAGAGAGAGAGAGAGAGAGAGAGAGAGAGAGAGAGGGAGAGAGAGAGAGAGAGAGAGAGAGAGAGAGAGAGAGAGAGAGAGAGAGAGAGAGAGAGAGAGAGAGAGAGAGAGAGAGAGAGAGAGGATGATCTGGTGCTTCTGTCACCAACCAAGGAGGGCCTACAGCAGCACCTAGATCTTATGCACAGATTCTGTCAGACCTGGGCCCTGACAGTAAATCTCAGTAAGACCAAAATAATGGTGTTCCAAAAAAGGTCCAGTCACCAGGATCACAAATACAAATTCCATCTAGACACTGTTGCCCTAGAGCACACAAAAAACTATACATACCTTGGCCTAAACATCAGCGCCACAGGTAACTTCTACAAAGCTGTGAACGATCTGAGAGAAGGGAAGGGCATTCTATGCCATCAAAAGGAACATACATTTCAACATACCAATTAGGATCTGGCTAAAAATACTTGAATCAGTCATAGAGCCCATTGCCCTTTATGGTTGTGAGGTCTGGGGTCCGCTCACCAACCAAGACTTCACAAAATGGGACAAACACCAAATTGAGACTCTGCACGCAGAAGTCTGCAAAATATCCTCCGTGTACAACGCAGAACACCAAATAATGCAGAGCAGAATTAGGCCGATACTCCTAATTATGGGTATTCTCACATTCTCCTGTAGAGCTCCATTTTTATGGAACGGTCTGCCTACCCATGTCAGAGACACAAACTCGGTCTTAACCTTTAAGTCTTTACTCTTCAGTGGTCATATGATTGAGTGTAGTCTGGCCCAGGAGTGGGAAGGTGAACGGAAAGGCTCTGGAGCAACGAACCGCCCTTGCTGTCTCTGCCTGGCCGGTTCCCCTCTCTCCACCTGGATTCTCTGCCTCTAACCCTATTACGGGGCTGAGTCACTGGCTTGCTGGGGCTCTCTCATGCCGTCCCTGGAAGGGGTGTGTCACCTGAGTGGGTTGATTCACTGATGTGGTCATCCTGTCTGGGTTGGCGCCCCCCCTTGGGTTGTGCCATGGCGGAGATCTTTGTGGGCTATACTCGGCCTTGTCTCAGGATGGTAAGTTGGTGGTTGAAGATATCCCTCTAGTGGTGTGGGGGCTGTGCTTTGGCAAAGTGGGTGGGGTTATATCCTTCCTGTTTGGCCCTGTCCGGGGGTGTCCTCGGATGGGGCCACAGTGTCTCCTGACCCCTCCTGTCTCAGCCTCCAGTATTTATGCTGCAGTAGTTTATGTGTCGGGGGGCTAGGGTCAGTTTGTTATATCTGGAGTACTTGTCCTGTCCTATTCGGTGTCCTGTGTGAATCTAAGTGTGCGTTCTCTAATTCTCTCCTTCTCTCTTTCTTTCTCTCGGAGGACCTGAGCCCTAGGACCATGCCCCAGGACTACCTGACATGATGACTCTTTGCTGTCCCCAGTCCACCTGACCATGCTGCTGCTCCAGTTACAACTGTTCTGCCTTATTATTATTTGACCATGCTGGTCATTTATGAACATTTGAACATCTTGGCCATGTTCTGTTATAATCTCCACCCGGCACAGCCAGAAGAGGACTGGCCACCCCACATAGCCTGGTTCCTCTCTAGGTTTCTTCCTAGGTTTTGGCCTTTCTAGGGAGTTTTTCCTAGCCACCGTGCTTCTACACCTGCATTGTTTGCTGTTTGGGGTTTTAGGCTGGGTTTCTGTACAACACTTTGAGATATCAGCTGATGTACGAAGGGCTATATAAAGAAATAAATACATTTGAATGATCAAAATCCAGAAAATAGCCGTTAAATTCTACAACCACCTAAAAGGAAGTGATTCCCAAACCTTCCATAACAAAGCCATCACCTACAGAGAGATGAACCTGGAGAAGAGTCCCCTAAGCAAGCTGGTCCTGGGGCTCTGTTCACAAACACAAACACACCCTACAGAGCCCCAGGACAACAGCACAATTGTGTGTGTGTGTGTGTGTGTGCGTGCGTGCGTGCGTGTGTGCGTGTGCGTGTGCGTGCGTGTGTGTGTGTGATTGTTGGGTGTGTAGTTATCTGTGTGATCTAACACTTGTGGGAAAACTAAACACTAAACAAACAACAACAGAAGTGATCTGTTCCAAACGGAGATGTGGGATAAACCATCTTTTTGTCTCTATGACACAGAACAAACAGCAAAAACATCAACGATCAAATACAAATATTAGAATCAACTATTAAAGACGACCAGAACCACCTGGATTCTCCAATTACATTGAATGAACTACAGGACAAAATACAAACCCTCCAACCCAGAAATGCCTGTGGGGTTGATGGTCTCCTTAATGAAATGATCAAATATACAGACAACAAATTCCAATTGGCTATTCTAAAACTCTTTAACATCATACTTAGCTCTGGCATCTTCCCCAATATTTGGAACCAAGGACTGATCACCCCAATCCACAAAAGCGGGGACAAATTTGACCCCAATAACTACTGTGGGATATGTGTCAACAGCAACCTTGGGAAAATCCTCTGCATTATCGTTAACAGCAGATTGTACATTTCCTTAGTGAAAACAATATACTGAGCAAATGTCTAATTGGCTTCTTACCAAAATACCGTACGACAGACCACATATTCACCCTGCACACCCTAATTAACAAACAAACAAACCAAAACAAAGGCAAAGTCTTCTCATGCTTTGTTGACTTCAAAAAAGCTTTTGAGTCAATTTGGCATGAGGGTCTGCTATACAAAATGATGGAAAGTGGTGCTGGGGGTAAAACATACGACATTATAAAATGAATGTACACAAACAGCAAGTGTGGGCTTTCAACAGAGCAGTGGGGATTCAGCTTGGAGTCTATGGATTCTTCAATTACATTGGGCCGATTGCTTTTGCTGAGGCATCTGGGAACTGACGAACCGGCTGAGGCACGGGGAGCCAGACGAACCGGCTGAGGCACGGGGAGCCAGACGAACAGGCTGAGGCACGGGGAGCTTGATGAACAGGTTGAGGCACGGGGAGCCTGACGAACAGGCTGAGGCATGGGGAGCCTGACGAGCCGGCTGAGGCATGGGGGCCTGACGAACCGGCTGAGGCATGTGGAGCCTGATGAACAGGCTGAGGCATGGGGAGCCTGACGAACAGGCTGAGGCATGGGGAGCCTGACGAACAGGCTGAGGCATGGGGAGCCTGACGAGCCGGCTGAGGCATGGGGGCCTGACGAACCGGCTGAGGCATGTGGAGCCTGATGAACAGGCTGAGGCATGGGGAGCCTGACGAGCCGGCTGAGGCATGGGGGCCTGACGAACCGGCTGAGGCACGGGGAGCCAGACGAACAGGCTGAGGCACGGGGAGCCTGACGAACAGGCTGAGGCATGTGGAGCCTGACGAGCCGGCTGAGGCATGTGGAGCCTGACGAACCAGCTTAGGAATGTGAAGCCTGACGAACAGGCTGAGGCATGGGAGGCATGACGAGCCAGCTGAGGCATGGGG
>NW_025746339.1:110000-115000 GCF_021184085.1 Oncorhynchus gorbuscha
GTCCCATTACATCAGTCCCATTACATCAGTCCCATTACATCAGTGTTCACCAACCAGTCCATCCATTACATCAGTGTTCACCAACCAGTCCATCCATTACATCATTGTTCACCAACCAGTCCATCCATTACATCAGTCCCATTACATCAGTGTTCACCAACCAGTCCATCCATTACATCAGTCCCATTACATCAGTGTTCACCAACCAGTCCATCCATTACATCAGTCCCATTACATCAGTGTTCACCAACCAGTCCATCCATTACATCATTGTTCACCAACCAGTCCATCCATTACATCAGTCCCATTACATCAGTGTTCACCAACCAGTCCATCCATTACATCAGTGTTCACCAACCAGTCCATCCATTACATCATTGTTCACCAACCAGTCCATCCATTACATCAGTCCCATTACATCAGTGTTCACCAACCAGTCCATCCATTACATCAGTCCCATTACATCAGTGTTCACCAACCAGTCCATCCATTACATCAGTCCCATTACATCAGTGTTCACCAACCAGTCCATCCATTACATCAGTGTTCACCAACCAGTCCATCCATTACATCAGTCCCATTACATCATTGTCCACCAACCAGTCCATCCATTACATCAGTCCCATTACATCAGTGTTCACCAACCAGTCCATCCATTACATCAGTCCCATTACATCATTGTCCACCAACCAGTCCATCCATTACATCAGTCCCATTACATCAGTCCCATTACATCAGTGTTCACCAACCAGTCCATCCATTACATCAGTCCCATTACATCAGTGTTTACCAACCAGTCCATCCATTACATCAGTGTTCACCAACCAGTCCATCCATTACATCAGTCCCATTATATCAGTGTTCACCAACCAGTCCATCCATTACATCAGTCCCATTACATCAGTCCCATTACATCAGTCCCATTACATCAGTGTTCACCAACCAGTCCATCCATTACATCAGTCCCATTACATCAGTGTTCACCTACCAGTCCATCCATTACATCAGTGTTCACCAACCAGTCCATCCATTACATCAGTCCCATTACATCAGTGTTCACCAACCAGTCCATCCATTACATCAGTCCCATTACATCAGTGTTCACCAACCAGTCCATCCATTACATCAGTCCCATTACATCAGTGTTCACCTACCAGTCCATCCATCACATCAGTCCCATTACATCAGTGTTCACCTACCAGTCCATCCATTACATCAGTGTTCACCAACCAGTCCATCCATTACATCAGTCCCATTACATCAGTGTTCACCTACCAGTCCATCCATTACATCAGTGTTCACCTACCAGTCCATCCATTACATCAGTCCCATTACATCAATCCCATTACATCAGTCCCATTACATCAGTGTTAACCAACCAGTCCATCCATTACATCAGTGTTCACCTACCAGTCCATCCATTACATCAGTGTTTACCAACCAGTCCATCCATTACATCATTCCCATTACATCAATCCCATTACATCAGTCCCATTACATCAGTGTTCACCTACCAGTCCATCCATTACATCAGTGTTCACCTACCAGTGCATCCATTACATCAGTCCCATTACATCAATCCCATTACATCAGTCCCATTACATCAGTGTTCACCAACCAGTCCATCAATTACATCAGTCCCATTACATCAGTGTTCACCTACCAGTCCATCCATTACATCAGTCCCATTACATCAGTGTTCACCAACCAGTCCATCCAAATCAAATCAAATCAAATCGAATTTATTTATATAGCCCTTCGTACATCAGCTGATATCTCAAAGTGCAGTACAGAAACCCAGCCTAAAACCCCAAACAGCAAGCAATGCAGGTGTAGAAGCACGGTGGCTAGGAAAAACTCCCTAGAAAGGCCAAAAACTAGGAAGAAACCTAGAGAGGAACCAGGCTATGTTGGGTGGCCAGTCCTCTTCTGGCTGTGCCGGGTAGAGATTATAACAGAACATGGCCAAGATGTTCAAATGTTCATAAATGACCAGCATGGTCGAATAATAATAAGGCAGAACAGTTGAAACTGGAGCAGCAGCACGGCCAGGTGGACTGGGGACAGCAAGGAGTCATCATGTCAGGTAGTCCTGGGGCATGGTCCTAGGGCTCAGGTTCTCCGAGAGAGAGAAAGAAAGAGAAAGAGAGAATTAGAGAAAGCAGACTTAAATTCACACAGGACACCGAATAGGACAGGAGAAGTACTCCAGATATAACATCCATTACGTCAGTCCCATTACAACAGAAACATTTCATTTGTCTGGCTTAGCCCGGGAGATCTGTGGCTAAATTGAGTGAGCTTATTATGCTGGCCAATCAGGTAGCTCAAATAACCATGCCTACCTACAGGACCCACAGCAAAGTTTGATATTCTAGGCTCCGAGACATTTCATAACTTTTAAAAACCTTGACTAGAGAGAGACTGTTGTGAATCCAACACTCTAACCACTAGGCTACGCTGCCGCCTCTACACTCTAACCACTAGGCTACGCTGCCGCCTCTACACTCTAACCACTAGGCTACGCTGCCGCCTCTACACTCTAACCACTAGGCTACGCTGCCGCCTCTACACTCTAACCACTAGGCTACCCTGCCTACTCTACACTCTAACCACTAGGCTACGCTGCCGCCTCTACACTCTAACCACTAGGCTACGCTGCCGCCTCTACACTCTAACCACTAGGCTACCCTGCCTCCTCTACAATCTAACCACTAGGCTACCCTGCCTCCTCTACACTCTAACCACTAGGCTACCCTGCCGCCTCTACACTCTAACCACTAGGCTACCCTGCCGCCTCTACACTCTAACCACTAGGCTACGCTGCCGCCTCTACACTCTAACCACTAGGCTACGCTGCCGCCTCTACACTCTAACCACTAGGCTACGCTGCCGCCTCTACACTCTAACCACTAGGCTACGCTGCCGCCTCTACACTCTAACCACTAGGCTACGCTGCCGCCTCTACACTCTAACCACTAGGCTACGCTTCCGCCTCTACACTCTAACCACTAGGCTACGCTGCCGCCTCTACACTCTAACCACTAGGCTACGCTGCCGCCTCTACACTCTAACCACTAGGCTACGCTGCCGCCTCTACACTCTAACCACTAGGCTACCCTGCCTCCTCTACACTCTAACCACTAGGCTACCCTGCCTCCTCTACACTCTAACCACTAGGCTACCCTGCCTCCTCTACACTCTAACCACTAGGCTACGCTGCCGCCTCTACACTCTAACCACTAGGCTACGCTGCCGCCTCTACACTCTAACCACTAGGCTACACTGCCGCCTCTACACTCTAACCACTAGGCTACGCTGCCGCCTCTACACTCTAACCACTAGGCTACGCTGCCGCCTCTACACTCTAACCACTAGGCTACGCTGCCGCCTCTACACTCTAACCACTAGGCTACGCTGCCGCCTCTACACTCTAACCACTAGGCTACCCTGCCTCCTCTACAATCTAACCACTAGGCTACCCTGCCTCCTCTACAATCTAACCACTAGGCTACCCTGCCTCCTCTACAATCTAACCACTAGGCTACCCTGCCTCCTCTACACTCTAACCACTAGGCTACCCTGCCTCCTCTACAATCTAACCACTAGGCTACCCTGCCTCCTCTACACTCTAACCACTAGGCTACCCTGCCGCCTCTACACTCTAACCACTAGGCTACCCTGCCTCCTCTACACTCTAACCGCTAGGCTAGCCTACCTCCTCTACACTCTAACCACTAGTCTACCCTACATCCTCTACACTCTAACCACTAGGCTACCCTACCTCCTCTACACTCTAACCACTAGGCTACCCTGCCTCCTCTACACTCTAACCACTAGGCTACCCTACCCTCCCAGATGCAGTGGAGAGACTGTGTCCCCTCTTTCTGGTCATTCTCTCTGGAGGAAAGGAAGGAGAGAGCCGGGACCGTGACCCTACGCTGCTAACGCCCTCCCTCCGCTGAGACAACTGCAGTGTTCAAACCAACTGGGAAATCGGGAAATCTCAGACTTCCGACTTCAGTGCATTCAAGACATTTGGGAACTCTGGGGAAAAAAACGAAATCTGACTGGGGAAAATGGTTCTGAAAGGACATCCAACTGGGAAACTCATCTTTTCAGAGCCTAAACTTCCCGACCTGAAGTTCACTGACGTCATGATTTCAGAGTTCCCAGGTGTCTTGAAAGCCACCATGACAATCAGATAAAGGAACCATCAGGTACAGGAACCATCAGACACAGGAACCATCAGGTACAGGAACCATCAGGTACAGGAACCATCAGACACAGGAACCATCAGACACAGGAACCATCAGACACAGGAACCATCAAACAGGAACCATCAAACAGGAACCATCAGGTACAGGAACCATCAGACACAGGAACCATCAGACACAGGAACCATCAAACACAGGAACCATCAAACAGGAACCATCAGGTACAGGAACCATCAGGTACAGGAACCATCAGGTACAGGAACCATCAGACACAGGAACCATCAGACACAGGAACCATCAGACACAGGAACCATCAGACACAGGAACCGTCAGACAGGAACCATCAGACACAGGAACCATCAGACAGGAACCATCAGACACAGGAACCATCAGACACAGGAACCATCAGACACAGGAACCATCAGGTAGAGGAACCATCAAACACAGGAACCATCAAACAGGAACCATCAGGTACAGGAACCATCAGGTACAGGAACCATCAGGTACAGGAACCATCAGACACAGGAACCATCAGACACAGGAACCATCAGACACAGGAACCATCAGACACAGGAACCATCAGACAGGAACCATCAGACACAGGAACCATCAGACACAGGAACCATCAGACACAGGAACCATCAGGTAGAGGAACCATCAGACACAGGAACCATCAGACACAGGAACCATCAGACACAGGAACCATCAGACACAGGAACCATCAAACAGGAACCATCAAACAGGAACCATCAGGTACAGGAACCATCAGACACAGGAACCATC
>NW_025746339.1:120000-127859 GCF_021184085.1 Oncorhynchus gorbuscha
CACCTTTATAGAGTGGTATACTGTAGGACACCTTTATAGAGTGGTATACTGTAAACACCTTTATAGAGTGGTATACTGTAAACACCTTTATAGAGTGGTATACTGTAGGACACCTTTATAGAGTGGTATACTGTAGGACACCTTTATAGAGTGGTATACTGTAGGACACCTTTATAGAGTGGTATACTGTAGGACACCTTTATAGAGTGGTATACTGTAGGACACCTTTATAGAGTGGTATACTGTAGGACACCTTTATAGAGTGCTATACTGTAGGACACCTTTATAGAGTGGTATACTGTAAACACCTTTATAGAGTGGTATACTGTAGGACACCTTTATAGAGTGGTATACTGTAGGACACCTTTATAGAGTGGTATACTGTAGGACACCTTTATAGAGTGGTATACTGTAGGACACCTTTATAGAGTGCTATACTGTAGGACACCTTTATAGAGTGGTATACTGTAAACACCTTTATAGAGTGGTATACTGTAGGACACCTTTATAGAGTGGTATACTGTAGGACACCTTTATAGAGTGGTATACTGTAAACACCTTTATAGAGTGGTATACTGTAGGACACCTTTATAGAGTGGTATACTGTAGGACACCTTTATAGAGTGGTATACTGTAAACACCTTTATAGAGTGGTATACTGTAAACACCTTTATAGAGTGGTATACTGTAAACACCTTTATAGAGTGGTATACTGTAAACACCTTTATAGAGTGGTATACTGTAGGACACCTTTATAGAGTGGTATACTGTAGGACACCTTTATAGAGTGGTATACTGTAGGACACCTTTATAGAGTGGTATACTGTAGGACACCTTTATAGAGTGGTATACTGTAAACACCTTTATAGAGTGGTATACTGTAAACACCTTTATAGAGTGGTATACTGTAGGACACCTTTATAGAGTGGTATACTGTAGGACACCTTTATAGAGTGGTATACTGTAGGACACCTTTATAGAGTGGTATACTGTAAACACCTTTATAGAGTGGTATACTGTAGGACACCTTTATAGAGTGGTATACTGTAGGACACCTTTATAGAGTGGTATACTGTAAACACCTTTATAGAGTGGTATACTGTAAACACCTTTATAGAGTGGTATACTGTAAACACCTTTATAGAGTGGTATACTGTAAACACCTTTATAGAGTGGTATACTGTAGGACACCTTTATAGAGTGGTATACTGTAAACACCTTTATAGAGTGGTATACTGTAGGACACCTTTATAGAGTGGTATACTGTAGGACACCTTTATAGAGTGGTATACTGTAAACACCTTTATAGAGTGGTATACTGTAGGACACCTTTATAGAGTGGTATACTGTAGGACACCTTTATAGAGTGGTATACTGTAGGACACCTTTATAGAGTGGTATACTGTAAACACCTTTATAGAGTGGTATACTGTAAACACCTTTATAGAGTGGTATACTGTAAACACCTTTATAGAGTGGTATACTGTAGGACACCTTTATAGAGTGGTATACTGTAAACACCTTTATAGAGTGGTATACTGTAAACACCTTTATAGAGTGGTATACTGTAAACACCTTTATAGAGTGGTATACTGTAGGACACCTTTATAGAGTGGTATACTGTAAACACCTTTATAGAGTGGTATACTGTAAACACCTTTATAGAGTGGTATACTGTAGGACACCTTTATAGAGTGGTATACTGTAGGACACCTTTATAGAGTGGTATACTGTAAACACCTTTATAGAGTGGTATACTGTAAACACCTTTATAGAGTGGTATACTGTAAACACCTTTATAGAGTGGTATACTGTAGGACACCTTTATAGAGTGGTATACTGTAAACACCTTTATAGAGTGGTATACTGTAAACACCTTTATAGAGTGGTATACTGTAGGACACCTTTATAGAGTGGTATACTGTAAACACCTTTATAGAGTGGTATACTGTAAACACCTTTATAGAGTGGTATACTGTAGGACACCTTTATAGAGTGGTATACTGTAGGACACCTTTATAGAGTGGTATACTGTAGGACACCTTTATAGAGTGGTATACTGTAGGACACCTTTATAGAGTGGTATACTGTAAACACCTTTATAGAGTGGTATACTGTAAACACCTTTATAGAGTGGTATACTGTAGGACACCTTTATAGAGTGGTATACTGTAAACACCTTTATAGAGTGGTATACTGTAAACACCTTTATAGAGTGGTATACTGTAAACACCTTTATAGAGTGGTATACTGTAGGACACCTTTATAGAGTGGTATACTGTAAACACCTTTATAGAGTGGTATACTGTAAACACCTTTATAGAGTGGTATACTGTAAACACCTTTATAGAGTGGTATACTGTAGGACACCTTTATAGAGTGGTATACTGTAAACACCTTTATAGAGTGGTATACTGTAAACACCTTTATAGAGTGGTATACTGTAGGACACCTTTATAGAGTGGTATACTGTAAACACCTTTATAGAGTGGTATACTGTAAACACCTTTATAGAGTGGTATACTGTAGGACACCTTTATAGAGTGGTATACTGTAGGACACCTTTATAGAGTGGTATACTGTAGGACACCTTTATAGAGTGGTATACTGTAAACACCTTTATAGAGTGGTATACTGTAGGACACCTTTATAGAGTGGTATACTGTAGGACACCTTTATAGAGTGGTATACTGTAAACACCTTTATAGAGTGGTATACTGTAAACACCTTTATAGAGTGGTATACTGTAAACACCTTTATAGAGTGGTATACTGTAAACACCTTTATAGAGTGGTATACTGTAGGACACCTTTATAGAGTGGTATACTGTAAACACCTTTATAGAGTGGTATACTGTAAACACCTTTATAGAGTGGTATACTGTAGGACACCTTTATAGAGTGGTATACTGTAAACACCTTTATAGAGTGGTATACTGTAGGACACCTTTATAGAGTGGTATACTGTAGGACACCTTTATAGAGTGGTATACTGTAGGACACCTTTATAGAGTGGTATACTGTAAACACCTTTATAGAGTGGTATACTGTAAACACCTTTATAGAGTGGTATACTGTAAACACCTTTATAGAGTGGTATACTGTAGGACACCTTTATAGAGTGGTATACTGTAGGACACCTTTATAGAGTGGTATACTGTAAACACCTTTATAGAGTGGTATACTGTAAACACCTTTATAGAGTGGTATACTGTAGGACACCTTTATAGAGTGGTATACTGTAAACACCTTTATAGAGTGGTATACTGTAAACACCTTTATAGAGTGGTATACTGTAGGACACCTTTATAGAGTGGTATACTGTAGGACACCTTTATAGAGTGGTATACTGTAAACACCTTTATAGAGTGGTATACTGTAAACACCTTTATAGAGTGGTATACTGTAAACACCTTTATAGAGTGGTATACTGTAAACACCTTTATAGAGTGGTATACTGTAAACACCTTTATAGAGTGGTATACTGTAAACACCTTTATAGAGTGGTATACTGTAGGACACCTTTATAGAGTGGTATACTGTAAACACCTTTATAGAGTGGTACTGTAAACACCTTTATAGAGTGGTATACTGTAAACACCTTTATAGAGTGGTATACTGTAAACACCTTTATAGAGTGGTATACTGTAAACACCTTTATAGAGTGGTATACTGTAAACACCTTTATAGAGTGGTATACTGTAAACACCTTTATAGAGTGGTATACTGTAGGACACCTTTATAGAGTGGTATACTGTAAACACCTTTATAGAGTGGTATACTGTAGGACACCTTTATAGAGTGGTATACTGTAAACACCTTTATAGAGTGGTATACTGTAAACACCTTTATAGAGTGGTATACTGTAAACACCTTTATAGAGTGGTATACTGTAGGACACCTTTATAGAGTGGTATACTGTAAACACCTTTATAGAGTGGTATACAAACACCTTTATAGAGTGGTATACTGTAAACACCTTTATAGAGTGGTATACTGTAAACACCTTTATAGAGTGGTATACTGTAAACACCTTTATAGAGTGGTATACTGTAGGACACCTTTATAGACCTTTGGTATACTGTAAACACCTTTATAGAGTGGTATACTGTAAACACCTTTATAGAGTGGTATACTGTAGGACACCTTTATAGAGTGGTATACTGTAAACACCTTTATAGAGTGGTATACTGTAGGACACCTTTATAGAGTGGTATACTGTAAACACCTTTATAGAGTGGTATACTGTAGGACACCTTTATAGAGTGGTATACTGTAGGACACCTTTATAGAGTGGTATACTGTAAACACCTTTATAGAGTGGTATACTGTAGGACACCTTTATAGAGTGGTATACTGTAAACACCTTTATAGAGTGGTATACTGTAGGACACCTTTATAGAGTGGTATACTGTAAACACCTTTATAGAGTGGTATACTGTAAACACCTTTATAGAGTGGTATACTGTAAACACCTTTATAGAGTGGTATACTGTAAACACCTTTATAGAGTGGTATACTGTAAACACCTTTATAGAGTGGTATACTGTAAACACCTTTATAGAGTGGTATACTGTAAACACCTTTATAGAGTGGTATACTGTAAACACCTTTATAGAGTGGTATACTGTAAACACCTTTATAGAGTGGTATACTGTAGGACACCTTTATAGAGTGGTATACTGTAAACACCTTTATAGAGTGGTATACTGTAAACACCTTTATAGAGTGGTATACTGTAAACACCTTTATAGAGTGGTATACTGTAAACACCTTTATAGAGTGGTATACTGTAGGACACCTTTATAGAGTGGTATACTGTAAACACCTTTATAGAGTGGTATACTGTAAACACCTTTATAGAGTGGTATACTGTAAACACCTTTATAGAGTGGTATACTGTAAACACCTTTATAGAGTGGTATACTGTAGGACACCTTTATAGAGTGGTATACTGTAAACACCTTTATAGAGTGGTATACTGTAAACACCTTTATAGAGTGGTATACTGTAAACACCTTTATAGAGTGGTATACTGTAAACACCTTTATAGAGTGGTATACTGTAGGACACCTTTATAGAGTGGTATACTGTAGGACACCTTTATAGAGTGGTATACTGTAAACACCTTTATAGAGTGGTATACTGTAGGACACCTTTATAGAGTGGTATACTGTAGGACACCTTTATAGAGTGGTATACTGTAGGACACCTTTATAGAGTGGTATACTGTAAACACCTTTATAGAGTGGTATACTGTAGGACACCTTTATAGAGTGGTATACTGTAAACACCTTTATAGAGTGGTATACTGTAAACACCTTTATAGAGTGGTATACTGTAGGACACCTTTATAGAGTGGTATACTGTAAACACCTTTATAGAGTGGTGTACTGTAAACACCTTTATAGAGTGGTGTACTGTAGGACACCTTTATAGAGTGGTATACTGTAGGACACCTTTATAGAGTGGTATACTGTAAACACCTTTATAGAGTGGTATACTGTAGGACACCTTTATAGAGTGGTATACTGTAGGACACCTTTATAGAGTGGTATACTGTAGGACACCTTTATAGAGTGGTATACTGTAGGACACCTTTATAGAGTGGTATACTGTAAACACCTTTATGGAGTGGTATACTGTAGGACACCTTTATAGAGTGGTATACTGTAGGACACCTTTATAGAGTGGTATACTGTAAACACCTTTATAGAGTGGTATACTGTAAACACCTTTATAGAGTGGTATACTGTAGGACACCTTTATAGAGTGGTATACTGTAAACACCTTTATAGAGTGGTATACTGTAAACACCTTTATAGAGTGGTATACTGTAGGACACCTTTATAGAGTGGTATACTGTAGGACACCTTTATAGAGTGGTATACTGTAAACACCTTTATAGAGTGGTATACTGTAAACACCTTTATAGAGTGGTATACTGTAAACACCTTTATAGAGTGGTATACTGTAGGACACCTTTATAGAGTGGTATACTGTAAACACCTTTATAGAGTGGTATACTGTAAACACCTTTATAGAGTGGTATACTGTAGGACACCTTTATAGAGTGGTATACTGTAAACACCTTTATAGAGTGGTATACTGTAAACACCTTTATAGAGTGGTATACTGTAGGACACCTTTATAGAGTGGTATACTGTAGGACACCTTTATAGAGTGCTATACTGTAGGACACCTTTATAGAGTGGTATACTGTAGGACACCTTTATAGAGTGGTATACTGTAAACACCTTTATAGAGTGGTATACTGTAAACACCTTTATAGAGTGGTATACTGTAGGACACCTTTATAGAGTGGTATACTGTAAACACCTTTATAGAGTGGTATACTGTAAACACCTTTATAGAGTGGTATACTGTAGGACACCTTTATAGAGTGGTATACTGTAGGACACCTTTATAGAGTGGTATACTGTAAACACCTTTATAGAGTGGTATACTGTAAACACCTTTATAGAGTGGTATACTGTAAACACCTTTATAGAGTGGTATACTGTAAACACCTTTATAGAGTGGTATACTGTAAACACCTTTATAGAGTGGTATACTGCCTCTCCGAGGCACATTTGATTGGACAGAGATGACCTTCTGATGTCCGTCACCAATCGTCCGTTCCAAATGACACCCTCTTCCCTACATGGGTCATAGTCAAAGGAAGTTCACTATTTAGGGATTAGGGTGTCGTTGGTGATGCAGTCAAAACTTCCGTCCCTGAAGGCAAGGGATGGAAATCAAGCATCAATTTAGAATAATCTGGTTCCTGGTCATTACCTGGCTGTGTTGACTTCCCCTCTGATGTTGTGTTAATGGACAGAGTTAGAGGCTGTGTGTGTGTGTGTGTGTGTGTGTGTGTGTGTGTGTGTGTGTGTGTGTGTGTGTGTGTGTGTGTGTGTGTGTGTGTGTGTGTGTGTGTGTGTGTGTGTGTGTGTGTGTGTGTGTGTGTGTGTGTGTGTGTGTGTGTGTGTGTGTGTGTGTGTGTGTGTGTGTGTGTGTGTGTGTGTGTGTGTGTGTGTGTGTGTGCAATTGAGTGATATACAAAGGTAAGATAAGGAAGCACGAAGTGAGCAGAGTACTATACAGGCTTCTTCAGCTCCCGAGACAGACACTACACCTGTAAACTCCCAGAGGAAGAGAGGGAACGGAGCACTACTCTGAGACAGACACTACACCTGTAAACTCCCAGAGGAAGAGAGGGACGGAGCACTACTCTGAGACAGACACTACACCTGTAAACTCCCAGAGGAAGAGAGGGACGGAGCACTACTCTGAGACAGACACTACACCTGTAAACTCCCAGAGGAAGAGAGGGACGGAGCACTACTCTGAGACAGACACTACACCTGTAAACTCCCAGAGGAAGAGAGGGACAGAGCACTACTCTGAGACAGGTAGGACCCCATGGTAACTTTTGATTTTAGTTTTAATTCAACTGGAATTGGAAATAAATATGGAGCAAAAAAATATTGATAGATATGAGATGTCAAAGTTGGAGTTGACTTTTTAAAGATGCTGTAAACTTCATATTGTTGACTGAAATATTATATTTTGAAGCTAAATAGGAAATGAAAGGTGACATGTGAATGTAATGTCTTCTTCACCTTTCCCTCTGGTTGGTTAGGTAACATTTGTGATGTATGTCATTTTGAATCACAATGCAAAGGATTCTCTGACATGAATTCTTTCTTTCCATTTCTATCTGTCATCACACGAACCCTGGAACTCCCAAAAGATCCCAGAACATCTCTGTCATTCCGTGGGTTCTATTCTAGTTCTATTGTCATTCTAGTTCTATTGTCATTCTAGTTCTATTGTCATTCTAGATCTATTGTCATT
>NW_025746340.1:0-15000 GCF_021184085.1 Oncorhynchus gorbuscha
ACACTATGGACCCTATTCCCTTTATAAGTAATACACTATGGACCCTATTCCCTTTATAGAGCACTAAGTAATACACTATGGACCCTATTCCCTTTATAAGTAATACACTATGGACCCTATTCCCTTTATAAGTAATACACTATGGACCCTATTCCCTTTATAGAGCACTAAGTAATACACTATGGACCCTATTCCCTTTATAAGTAATACACTATGGACCCTATTCCCTTTATAAGTAATACACTATGGACCCTATTCCCTTTATAAGTAATACACTATGGACCCTATTCCCTTTATAAGTAATACACTATGGACCCTATTCCCTTTATAGTGCACTAAGTAATACACTATGGACCCTATTCCCTTTATAAGTAATACACTATGGACCCTATTCCCTTTATAAGTAATACACTATGGACCCTATTCCCTTTATAGTGCACTAAGAGTATACACTATGGGCCCTATTCCCTTTATAAGTAGTGCACTAAGTACTACACTATGGACCCTATTCCTTTCATAGAGCACTAAGTAATACACTATGGGCCCTATTCCCTTTATAAGTAGTGCACTAAGTACTACACTATGGGCCCTATTCCCTTTCATAGAGCACTAAGTAATAGACTATGGGCCCTATTCCTTTATAGAGCACTAAGTAATACACTATGGACCCTATTCCCTTTATAGAGCAGAAGTAATACACTATGGACCCTATTCCTTTATAGAGACACTAAGTAATAGACTATGGGCCCTATTCCCTTTATATAGAGCACTAAGTAATACACTATGGACCCTATTCCCTTTATAGAGCACTAAGTAATACACTATGGACCCTATTCCCTTTATAGAGCACTAAGTAATACACTATGGACCCTATTCCTTTAAGAGCACTAAGTAATACACTATGGACCCTATTCCCTTTATAAGTAGTGCACTGAGTAATACACTATGGACCCTATTCCTTTATAGTGCACTAGTACTACACTATGGACCCTATTCCCTTTATAGTGCACTAAAGTACTACACTATGGACCCTATTCCCTTTATAGTGCACTAAGTAATACACTATGGACCCTATTCCCTTTATAGTGCACTAAGTACTACACTATGGACCCTATTCCCTTTATAGTACACTAAGTACTACACTATGGACCCTATTCCCTTTATAGTGCACTAAGTACTACACTATGGACCCTATTCCCTTTATAAGTAGTGCACTAAGTAATACACTATGGGCCCTATTCCCTTTATAAGTAGTGCACTAAGTAATACACTATGGACCCTATTCCCTTTATAGTCCACTAAGTACTACACTATGGACCCTATTCCCTTTATAGTGCCCTTCATAAGTAGTGCACTATGGGCCCTATTCCCTTTATAAGTAATGCACTATGGGCCCTATTCCCTTTATAGTGCACTAAGTAATACATTATGGACCCTATTCCCTTCATAAGTAGTGCACTATGGGCCCTATTCCCTTTATAAGTAATGCACTATGGACCCTATTCCCTTTATAAGTAATGCACTAAGTAATACACTATGGGCCCTATTCCCTTCATAAGTAGTGCACTATGGGCCCTATTCCCTTTATAAGTAATGCACTATGGACCCTATTCCCTTTATAGTGCACTAAGTACTACACTATGGACCATATTCCCTTTATAAGTAGTGCACTATGGACCCTATTCCCTTTATAAGTAATGCACTAAGTAATACACTATGGGCCCTATTCCCTTCATAAGTAGTGCACTATGGGCCCTATTCCTTTATAAGTAATGCACTATGGACCCTATTCCCTTTATAAGTAATGCACTAAGTAATACACTATGGGCCCTATTCCCTTCATAAGTAGTGCACTATGGGCCCTATTCCCTTTATAAGTAATGCACTATGGACCCTATTCCTTTATAGTGCACTAAGTACTACACTATGGACCCTATTCCCTTTATAGTGCACTAAGTACTACACTATGGACCCTATTCCTTTATAGTGCACTAAGTAATACACTATGGACCCTATTCCCTTTATAGTGCACTAAGTACTACACTATGGACCCTATTCCCTTTATAGTGCACTAAGTACTACACTATGGACCCTATTCCCTTTATAGTGCACTAAGTACTACACTATGGACCCTATTCCCTTTATAAGTAGTGCACTAAGTATACACTATGGCCCTATTCCCTTTATAAGTAGTGCACTAAGTAATACACTATGGACCCTATTCCCTTTATAGTCCACTAAGTACTACACTATGGACCCTATTCCCTTATAGTGCACTAAGTACTACACTATGGGCCCTATTCCTTTATAGTGCACTAAGTAATACACTATGGACCCTATTCCCTTTATAGTGCACTAAGTAATACACTATGGACCCTATTCCCTTTATAAGTAGTGCACTATGGACCCTATTCCCTTTATAAGTAATGCACTAAGTAATACACTATGGGCCCTATTCCCTTCATAAGTAGTGCACTATGGGCCCTATTCCCTTTATAAGTAATGCACTAAGTAATACACTATGGGCCCTATTCCCTTTATAGTGCACTAAGTACTACACTATGGACCCTATTCCCTTTATAGTGCACTAAGTACTACACTATGGGCCCTATTCCCTTTATAGTGCACTAAGTAATACATTATGGACCTATTCCTTTATAGTGCACTAAGTACTACACTATGGACCATATTCCCTTTATAAGTAGTGCACTATGGACCCTATTCCCTTTATAAGTAATGCACTAAGTAATACACTATGGGCCCTATTCCTTCATAAGTACTGCACTATGGACCCTATTCCCTTTATAAGTAATGCACTATGGACCCTATTCCCTTTATAAGTAATGCACTAAGTAATACACTATGGGCCCTATTCCCTTCATAAGTAGTGCACTATGGGCCCTATTCCTTTATAAGTAATGCACTATGGACCTATTCCCTTTATAGTGCACTAAGTACTACACTATGGACCCTATTCCTTTATAGTGCACTAAGTAATACACTATGGACCCTATTCCCTTTATAGTGCACTAAGTACTACACTATGGACCCTATTCCCTTTATAGTGCACTAAGTACTACACTATGGACCCTATTCACTTTATAGTGCACTAAGTACTACACTATGGACCCTATTCCTTTATAAGTAGTGCACTAAGTAATACACTATGGGCCCTATTCCTTTATAAGTAGTGCACTAAGTAATACACTATGGACCCTATTCCCTTTATAGTCCACTAAGTACTACACTATGGACCTTATTCCCTTTATAGTGCACTAAGTACTACACTATGGGCCCTATTCCCTTTATAGTGCACTAACTATACACTATGGACCCTATTCCTTTATAGTGCACTAAGTACTACACTATGGACCCTATTCCTTTATAAGTAGTGCACTATGGACCCTATTCCTTTATAAGTAATGCACTAAGTAATACACTATGGGCCCTATTCCTTTATAGTGCACTAAGTAATACACTATGGACCCTATTCCCTTTATAAGTAGTGCACTAAGTACTACACTATGGGCCCTATTCCCTTTATAGTGCACTAAGTAATACACTATGGAACCTATTCCCTTTATGGTGCACTAAGTGCTACACTATGGACCCTATTCCTTTATAGAGCACTAAGTAATACACTATGGACCCTATTCCCTTTATAAGTAGTGCACTAAGTACTACACTATGGACCCTATTCCCTTTATAGTGCACTAAGTAATACACTATGGACCCTATTCCCTTTATAGTGCACTAAGTACTACACTATGGACCCTATTCCCTTTATAGTGCACTAAGTACTACACTATGGGCCCTATTCCTTTATAGTGCACTAAGTAATACACTATGGACCCTATTCCTTTATAGTGCACTAAGTAATACACTATGGACCCTATTCCCTTTATAAGTAGTGCACTATGGACCCTATTCCTTTATAAGTAATGCACTAAGTAATACACTATGGGCCCTATTCCCTTCATAAGTAGTGCACTATGGGCCCTATTCCTTTATAAGTAATGCACTAAGTAATACACTATGGGCCCTATTCCCTTTATAGTGCACTAAGTACTACACTATGGACCCTATTCCCTTTATAGTGCACTAAGTACTACACTATGGGCCCTATTCCTTTATAGTGCACTAAGTAATACATTATGTACCCTATTCCCTTTATAGTGCACTAAGTACTACACTATGGACCATATTCCCTTTATAAGTAGTGCACTATGGACCCTATTCCCTTTATAAGTAATGCACTAAGTAATACACTATGGGCCCTATTCCCTTCATAAGTAGTGCACTATGGGCCCTATTCCTTTATAAGTAATGCACTATGGACCCTATTCCCTTTATAAGTAATGCACTAAGTAATACACTATGGGCCCTATTCCCTTCATAAGTAGTGCACTATGGGCCCTATTCCCTTTATAAGTAATGCACTATGGACCCTATTCCCTTTATAGTGCACTAAAGTACTACACTATGGACCCTATTCCTTTATAGTGCACTAAGTAATACACTATGGACCCTATTCCTTTATAGTGCACTAAGTACTACACTATGGACCTATTCCTTTATAGTGCACTAAGTACTACACTATGGACCCTATTCACTTTATAGTGCACTAAGTACTACACTATGGACCCTATTCCTTTATAAGTAGTGCACTAAGTAATACACTATGGGCCCTATTCCCTTTATAAGTAGTGCACTAAGTAATACACTATGGACCCTATTCCCTTTATAGTCCACTAAGTACTACACTATGGACCTTATTCCCTTTATAGTGCACTAAGTACTACACTATGGGCCCTATTCCTTTATAGTGCACTAAGTAATACACTATGGACCCTATTCCTTTATAGTGCACTAAGTACTACACTATGGACCCTATTCCCTTTATAAGTAGTGCACTATGGGCCCTATTCCTTTATAAGTAATGCACTAAGTAATACACTATGGGCCCTATTCCTTTATAGTGCACTAAGTAATACACTATGGACCCTATTCCTTTATAAGTAGTGCACTAAGTACTACACTATGGGCCCTATTCCCTTTATAGTGCACTAAGTAATACACTATGGAACCTATTCCTTTATGGTGCACTAAATTACTACACTATGGACCCTATTCCCTTTATAGAGCACTAAGTAATACACTATGGACCCTATTCCCTTTATAAGTAGTGCACTAAGTACTACACTATGGACCCTATTCCTTTATAGTGCACTAAGTAATACACTATGGACCCTATTCCCTTTATAGTGCACTAAGTACTACACTATGGACCCTATTCCCTTTATAGAGCACTAAAGTAATACACTATGGACCCTATTCCCTTTATAAGTAGTGCACTAAGTACTACACTATGGGCCCTATTCCCTTTATAGTGCACTAAATAATACACTATGGACCCTATTCCCTTTATAAGTAGTGCACTAAGTACTACACTATGGACCCTATTCCTTTATAGAGCACTAAGTAATACACTATGGGCCCTATTCCCTTTATAGTGCACTAAGTAATACTATGGACCCCATTCCCTTATAAGTAGTGCACTAAGTAATACACTATGGGCCCTATTCCTTTATAGTGCACTAAGTAATACACTATGGACCCTATTCCCTTTATAAGTAGTGCACTAAGTAATACACTATGGACCCTATTCCTTTATAAGTAGTGCACTAAGTAATACACTATGGACCCTATTCCCTTTATAGTCCACTAAGTACTACACTATGGACCCTATTCCCTTTATAAGTAGTTCACTAAGTAATACACTATGGACCCTATTCCCTTTATAGTCCACTAAGTAATACACTATGGACCCTATTCCCTTTATAGTGCACTAAGTAATACACTATGGGCCCTATTCCCTTTATAGAGCACTAAGTAATACACTATGGACCCTATTCCCTTTATAGAGCACTAAGTACTACACTATGGACCCTATTCCCTTTATAAGTAGTGCACTAAAGTGCTACACTATGGACCTATTCCCTTTCATAGAGCACTAAGTATTACACTATGGGCCCTATTCCCTTTATAGAGCACTAAGTATACACTATGGGCCCTATTCCTTTATATCGCACTAAGTATTCCCTATTCACTATGGACCCTATTCCCTTTATAGAGCACTAAGTAATACACTATGGACCCTATTCCCTTTATAGAGCACTAAGTACTACACTATGGACCCTATTCCCTTTATAGTTCACTAAGTAATACACTATGGACCCTATTCCCTTTATAAGTAGTTCACTAAGTAATACACTATGGACCCTATTCCCTTTATAGTTCACTAAGTAATACACTATGGACCCTATTCCCTTTATAAGTAGTTCACTATGGACCTAATACACTATGGGCCCTATTCACCTTTATAAGTAGTTCACTAAGTAATACACTATGGACCCTATTCCCTTTATAGTCCACTAAGTACTGGACTATGGACCCTATTCCCTTTATAAGTAGTTCACTAAGTAATACACTATGGACCCTATTCCCTTTATAGTCCACTAAGTAATACACTATGGACCCTATTCCCTTTATAGAGCACTAAGTACTACACTATGGACCCTATTCCCTTTATAAGTAGTGCACTAAGTACTACACTATGGACCCTATTCCTTTATATCCCACTAAGTACTACACTATGGACCCTATTCCTTTATAGAGCACTAAGTAATACACTATGGACCCTATTCCCTTTATAGAGCACTAAGTACTACACTATGGACCCTATTCCCTTTATAGTTCACTAAGTAATACACTATGGACCCTATTCCCTTTATAAGTAGTTCACTAAGTAATACACTATGGACCCTATTCCCTTTATAGTTCACTAAGTAATACACTATGGACCCTATTCCTTTATAAGTAGTTCACTAAGTAATACACTATGGCCCTATTCCCTTTATAAGTAGTTCACTAAGTAATACACTATGGACCCTATTCCCTTTATAGTCCACTAAGTACTACACTATGGACCCTATTCCCTTTATAAGTAGTTCACTAAGTAATACACTATGGACCCTATTCCCTTTATAGTCCACTAAGTAATACACTATGGACCCTATTCCCTTTATAGAGCACTAAGTACTACACTATGGACCCTATTCCTTTATAAGTAGTGCACTAAGTACTACACTATGGACCCTATTCCCTTTCATAGAGCACTAAGTAATACACTATGGGCCCTATTCCCTTTATAGAGCACTAAGTAATACACTATGGCCCTATTCCCTTTATAGAGCACTAAGTACTACACTATGGGCCCTATTCCCTTTATAGAGCACTAAGTAATACACTATGGGCCCTATTCCCTTTATAGAGCACTCCACTAATACTACTATGGACCCTATTCCCTTTATAGAGCACTATGTACTGCACTATGGGCCCTATTCCCTTTATAGAGCACTAAGTACTACACTATGGACCCTATTCCTTTATAAGTAGTGCACTATGGACCCTATTCCTTTATAAGTAATGCACTAAGTAATACACTATGGGCCCTATGGACCCTATTCCCTTCATAAGTAGTGCACTATGGGCCCTATTCCTTTATAAGTAATGCACTATGGACCCTATTCCCTTTATAAGTAGTGCACTAAGTAATACACTATGGGCCCTATTCCTTTATAAGTAGTGCACTAAGTAATACACTATGGACCCTATTCCTTTATAGTCCACTAAGTACTACACTATGGACCTTATTCCTTTATAGTGCACTAAGTACTACACTATGGACCCTATTCCCTTTATAGTGCACTAAGTAATACACTATGGACCCTATTCCCTTTATAGTGCACTAAGTACTACACTATGGACCCTATTCCTTTATAAGTAGTGCACTATGGGCCCTATTCCCTTTATAGTAATGCACTAAGTAATACACTATGGGCCCTATTCCCTTTATAGTGCACTAAGTAATACACTATGGACCCTATTCCCTTTTATAAGTAGTGCACTAGTACTACACTATGGCCCCTATTCCTTTATAGTGGTATACTACTATGGACCTATTCCTTTATGGTGCACTAAGTACTACACTATGGACCCTATTCCCTTTATAGAGCACTAAGTAATACACTATGGACCCTATTCCCTTTATAAGTAGTGCACTAAGTACTACACTATGGACCCTATTCCCTTTATAAGTACATTATTACTATGGACCCTATTCCCTTTATAGTCCACTAAGTACTACACTATGGACCCTATTCCCTTTATAGTGCACTAAGTACTACACTATGGACCCTATTCCCTTTATAGTGCACTAAGTATTACACTATGGACCCTATTCCTTTATAGTGCACTAAGTAATACACTATGGACCCTATTCCCTTTATATAGTGCACTATGGACCCTATTCCTTTATAAGTAATGCACTAAGTAATACACTATGGGCCCTATTCCTTCATAAGTAGTGCACTATGGGCCCCTATTCCTATTTATGCTAGTATATTGCACTAAGTAATACACTATGGACCCTATTCCCTTTATAGTGCACTAAGTATTCCTTTATAAGTACACTATGGACCCTATTCCCTTTATAGTGCACTAAGTACTACACTATGGGCCCTATTCCCTTTATAGTGCACTAAGACCTAATACATTATGTACCCTATTCCTTTATAGTCCTATAAGTACTACACTATGGACCATATTTCCTTTATAAGTGGTACACACTATGGACCCTATTCCCTTTATAAGTAATGCACTAAGTAATACACTATGGGCCCTATTCCCTTATAAGTAGTGCACTATGGACCCTATTCCCTTTATAAGTAATGCACTATGGACTCTATTCCCTTTATAAGTACTATGCACTATGTTATATGCACTATGGACCCTATTCCTTATAAGTACTGCTATGGACTATGGGCCCTATTCCCTTTATAAGTAATGCACTATGGACCCTATTCCTTTATAGTGCACTAAGTACTACACTATGGACCCTATTCCCTTTATAGTGCACTGCTATGGACCCTATTTCCTGTTATGGTACACTATGGACCCTATTCCCTTTATAGTGCACTAAGTACACACTATGGACCCTATTCCTTTATAGTGCACTAAGTACTACACTATGGACCCTATTCACTTTATAGTGCACTAAGTACTACACTATGGACCCTATTCCTTTATAAGTAGTGCACTAAGTAATACACTATGGGCCCTATTCCTTTATAAGTAGTGCACTAAGTAATACACTATGGACCCTATTCCCTTTATAGTCCACTAAGTACTACACTATGGACCTTATTCCCTTTATAGTTCCCTAATGGTACTACACTATGGGCCCTATCCCTTTATAGTGCACTAAGACTCTAATACACTATGGACCCTATTCCCTTTATAGTGCACTAAGTATACACTATGGACCCTATTCCTTTATAAGTAGTGCACTATGGGCCCTATTCCCTTTATAAGTAATGCACTAAGTAATACACTATGGGCCCTATTCCCTTTATAGTGCACTAAGTAATACACTATGGACCCTATTCCCTTTATAAGTAGTGCACTAAGTACTACACTATGGGCCCTATTCCCTTTATAGTGCACTAAGTAATACACTATGGAACCTATTCCCTTTATGGTGCACTAAGTACTACACTATGGACCCTATTCCCTTTATAGAGCACTAAGTAATACACTATGGACCCTATTCCCTTTATAAGTAGTGCACTAAGTACTACACTATGGACCCTATTCCTTTATAGTGCTACTAAGTAATACACTATGGACCCTATTCCCTTTATAGTGCACTAAGTACTACACTATGGACCCTATTCCCTTTATAGAGCACTAAGTAATACACTATGGACCCTATTCCCTTTATAAGTAGTGCACTAAGTACTACACTATGGGCCCTATTCCTTTATAGTGCACTAAATAATACACTATGGACCCTATTCCCTTTATAAGTAGTGCACTAAGTACTACACTATGGACCCTATTCCTTTATAGAGCACTAAGTAATACACTATGGGCCCTATTCCCTTATAGTGCACTAAGTAATACACTATGGACCCCATTCCCTTTATAAGTAGTGCACTAAGTAATACACTATGGCCCTATTCCCTTTATAGTGCACTAAGTAATACACTATGGACCCTATTCCCTTTATAAGTAGTGCACTAAGTAATACACTATGGACCCTATTCCCTTTATAAGTAGTGCACTAAGTAATACACTATGGACCCTATTCCCTTTATAGTCCACTAAGTACTACACTATGGACCCTATTCCCTTTATAAGTAGTTCACTAAGTAATACACTATGGACCCTATTCCCTTTATAGTCCACTAAGTAATACACTATGGACCCTATTCCCTTTATAGAGCACTAAGTAATACACTATGGGCCCTATTCCCTTTATAGAGCACTAAGTAATACACTATGGACCCTATTCCCTTTATAGAGCACTAAGTACTACACTATGGACCCTATTCCCTTTATAAGTAGTGGTACGCTAAGTACTACACTATGGACCCTATTCCCTTTCATAGAGCACTAAGTAATACACTATGGGCCCTATTCCTTTATAGAGCACTAAGTAATACACTATGGGCCCTATTCCCTTTATATCGCACTAAGTACTACACTATGGACCCTATTCCTTTATAGAGCACTAAGTAATACACTATGGACCCTATTCCCTTTATAGAGCACTAAGTACTACACTATGGACCCTATTCCCTTTATAGTTCACTAAGTAATACACTATGGACCCTATTCCTTTATAAGTAGTTCACTAAGTAATACACTATGGACCCTATTCCCTTTATAGTTCACTAAGTAATACACTATGGACCCTATTCCCTTTATAAGTAGTTCACTAAGTAATACACTATGGGCCCTATTCCCTTTATAAGTAGTTCACTAAGTAATACACTATGGACCCTATTCCCTTTATAGTCCATATAGTAATACACTATGGACCCTATTCCCTTTAGTAGTTCACTAAGTAATACACTATGGACCCTATTCCCTTTATAGTCCACTAAGTAATACACTATGGACCCTATTCCCTTTATAGAGCACTAAGTACTACACTATGGACCCTATTCCCTTTATAAGTAGTGCACTAAGTACTACACTATGGACCCTATTCCCTTTATATCGCACTAAGTACTACACTATGGACCCTATTCCCTTTATAGAGCACTAAGTAATACACTATGGACCCTATTCCTTTATAGAGCACTAAGTACTACACTATGGACCCTATTCCCTTTATAGTTCACTAAGTAATACACTATGGACCCTATTCCCTTATAAGTAGTTCACTAAGTAATACACTATGGACCCTATTCCCTTTATAGTTCACTAAGTAATACACTATGGACCCTATTCCTTTATAAGTAGTTCACTAAGTAATACACTATGGCCCTATTCCCTTTATAAGTAGTTCACTAAGTAATACACTATGGACCCTATTCCCTTTATAGTCCACTAAGTACTACACTATGGACCCTATTCCCTTTATAAGTAGTTCACTAAGTAATACACTATGGACCCTATTCCCTTTATAGTCCACTAAGTAATACACTATGGACCCTATTCCCTTTATAGAGCACTAAGTACTACACTATGGACCCTATTCCCTTTATAAGTAGTGCACTAAGTACTACACTATGGACCCTATTCCCTTTCATAGAGCACTGTAATACACTATGGGCCCTATTCCCTTTATAGAGCACTAAGTAATACACTATGGGCCCTATTCCTTTATAGAGCACTAAGTACTACACTATGGGCCCTATTCCCTTTATAGAGCACTAAGTAATACACTATGGGCCCTATTCCTTTATAGAGCACTAAGTAATACACTATGGGCCCTATTTCCTTTATAGAGCACTAAGTACTACACTATGGGCCCTATTCCTTTATAGAGCACTAAGTACTACACTATGGACCCTATTCCCTTTATAAGTAGTGCACTATGGACCCTATTCCCTTTATAAGTAATGCACTAAGTAATACACTATGGGCCCTATGGGCCCTATTCCCTTCATAAGTAGTGCACTATGGGCCCTATTCCCTTTATAAGTAATGCACTATGGACCCTATTCCTTTATAAATTGTGCACTAAGGACCCTAATCCCTTCATAAGTAATACACTATGTCGTGAATAAGGTTCAATTTGGGACGTCTCTCTCTACCTCTCTATGAACACACGACACAGACCAAATTATACAGACCAATCTATTGAATATTATATAATGTTAGGCTATAAACCACAACACCAGTCTACACACACACTGGCACATAAACATACACACAAGTTCGATAGGATAGAGTCAATATAACAGACAGACATACTGTGGGTTTATGAGCTGATTGCTGTGTGTGTGTGTGTGTGTGTGTGTGTGTGTGTGTGTGTGTGTGTGTGTGTGTGTGTGTGTGTGTGTGTGTGTGTGTGTGTGTGTGTGTGTGTGTGTGTGTGTGTGTGTGTGTGTGTGTGTGTGTGTGTGTGTGTGTGTGTGTGAGAGAGAGACTCTCTTTCAGTCTCTTCACCCCTTTCTCAAACCCCCACTATCTCTCCCCCCACCCCACGCCCTTTATCCCTTTATTTTGACAGCTAGTTGCGCTAAGTGCGTAAACGTTATTCGTGAATAAACCCGCTCATCAGAACCGGAAAAAAGACGCGACAACTCGTAGACCCGATGTTGCTTCGTTGGCTACTTTACGCCATGCGAGGGACGGTATATATATCATATAACTTGCACTACAAACTTGATGTAAAAAAGCCCCAAAGCTCCGCCAGCATCCAACCCTTCACTTTATAACCATTACTACTCACCTTCCAACGAAATTCTCCAGAACGGAGCTTTTCCCGGCGCTCTGCCCTCCGACCACAGCGATTTGCGGCAGGTCCAGGTTGCAGCTCTGGCCGATGCAGCTGAAGGCGTCCTGGAGCTTGTTGATGAGGGAATAAGGTCTTCCATACCCCGGTTCCCCATGGCTGCTGCTCTTCTCTCCGGCGGACTCAACTCAGGATTCTCAGAGAGACAGGGAGAGAGAGAGACAGGGAGAGAGAGAGAGACAGGGAGAGAGAGACAGGGAGAGAGAGACAAGACTCCGAGAGAGAAATGGGTCGGATCTTTGCGCTCTCTCACTTGCGAACTGGAGTTTCCTTTCACGGAAAAAGCGTAAAAGTCAAGTCGACTGTTGAAACGTGATTGTTGTCAGATTTGGGTTCGGGTCAGTAACTAGATTCTAAATAACAGGGCTACAGTGACGCTATTTAAATGAATAGAAAAGACAGAATAGAAAACTACAGTGATAAAACTTCAGTCAGTCATCATCCGGTCAGGCGACACTCAGACTCTGCTCCAGACCGTGGCTCCGCCTGTCATCCACTTACACCTCTTCTCATTGGTCATCACAGTGTCTGTCAACGTATAGGAGGAGCCTACTGTATGATTGGTTTTCGTGCGTTGAGAAAAATGAACGTTAGACACGCCTCCGTGGACCCGGCAATGTCCTGCTATTGGCCGCAAGGTGTCAATCAAATACCCTTCTCCCGCCCCTTCTCAAAAGTTTAGTGTCTTTCTCGCCTTTGCATCCTCTCATTGTCTCCCTTTAATTTGACCTTAATTCAACTACACTGATCTGAAAGAGCTGAATAGGTGAAACACACCAGTTCGTGTCAAAGCTTTACTTCTCTTGAGATAATCAGACATACACAGGAGTGTTGTGTTTAGAGCAAGATGCAAAGCAAATCACATTTTATTGGTCACACATGGTTAGCAGATGTTATTGCGAGTGCAGCGAAATGCCTGTTCAATCACAAAAATATGTGAATAACCAGATCTATTGATACAGTAGCTTACTATACAGTATCGTTATACAGCATTGATATACAGCATTGATATAAAGTCAATCACTGATTTAGCAACATAATGTCTTCTATTCAAAGGTAAAGGCCTTTTACAGTACAACCCTCTAACAGAACAGGTACAGGAATATAATCAGGAATCTCCCCACGACCACAATGGGATTATTTAACACACAGAGTAATATTTACAAACCATAGATTTGATCAACCACAATCACTTTCTTTACAAAAATACAATGTCTCGTATTCAAAGTTTAAGGTATATTATAGCAGCCTACACAACCTGGTCTCAGAGCATTTCATATTATTCTGTATGTACATCTGGGTTAGGGGAAGGGTTAAGGTTAGGGGAAGGGTTAAGGTTAGGGTTAGGGGAAGCGTTAAGGTTAGGGGAAGGGTTAGGGTTAGGGGAAGGGTTAGCTATAAGGGTTGGGGGGAAGGGTTAGGTTAGGGGAAGGGTTAGCTATAAGGGTTAAGGGAAGGGTTAGGGGAAGTGTTAAGGTTAGGGGAAGGGTTAGCTATAAAGGTTAGGGTTAGGGGAAGGGTTAAGGTTAGGGGAAGGGTTAGCTATAAGGGTTAAGGTTAGGGTTAGGGGGAAGGGTTACCTAACATGCTAAGTAGTTGCAAGATAGCTAAAAAAAAAGTAGTAAGTAGTTGAAAAGGTGAAAATTTTTCGCCTTATACGCCCACCTATCCACCTGGCCAATTACCTCCTTTCGTTTTCTCTTAAAATAACGATCTTTATTATGTAACCACATCAACCGTAACATAAAAACTATTGGATTTACTTACAGAATAATATGACCTGCTCTGAGACCAGGTTGGTCAGCATAGAACAGAAAACACAGCCACAAGAAGATAATCATTGAAGCTGCAGTTTGTCACTTTTTGGGGGGTGACCGGACCAAATTCATATAGAAATGTGAGTTGTAGATCTGTCGTTCTCATCGAAAGCAAGTCTAAGATGAGGTAGATCTGTTCTATGTGCACTATTTCTATGCTTCTCGTTCTTAGAGTTTTGTTTTTCCCGTTCTTAGAGTTTTGTTTTCTCGTTCTTAGAGTTTTGTTTTTCCCGTTCTTAGAGTTTTGTTTTTCACGTTCTTAGAGTTTTGTTTTTCCCGTTCTTAGAGTTTTGTTTTTCACGTTCTTAG
>NW_025746340.1:20000-32500 GCF_021184085.1 Oncorhynchus gorbuscha
AAAGCCAACATGGTTGCAGTAATCCAGTCGGGAGATGACAAGTGCCTGGTTTTTAGGACCTGCGCCGCTTCCTGTGTGAGGCAGGGTCTAAACTGCGGATGTTGTAGAGCATGTTTTCTACAGGAACGGGCCACCGCCTTGATGTTAGTTGAACGACAGGGTGTTGTCCAGGACTCCACCAAGGTTCTGGGAGGAGGACACAGTGGAGTTGTCAACCCATGGTGATCATGGAGTGCAGTTTCCCGGGAGGAAGAGCAGCTCCGTCTTGCCGAGGTTCAGCTTGAGTGTGGTGATCTAAACTCCACTGATATGTCTATGCAGAGATGCGATTCGCCACCTGGTCATCAGAAGGGGAAAGGAGAAGATTAATTGTGTGTTTGCATAGCAATGATAAGAGAGACCATGTGAGGTTATGACATGGTGTCTATGGTGTGTTTTCTAAACTCCATGGTGTCTATAGTGTGTTTTCTAAACTCCATGGTGTCTATGGTGTGTTTTCTAAACTCCATGGTGTCTATAGTGTGTTTTCTAAACTCCATGGTGTCTATAGTGTGTTTTCTAAACTCCATGGTGTCTATGGTGTGTTTTCTAAACTCCATGGTGTCTATAGTGTGTTTTCTAAACTCCATGGTGTCTATAGTGTGTTTTCTAAACTCCATGGTGTCTATAGTGTGTTTTCTAAACTCCATGGTGTCTATAGTGTGTTTTCTAAACTCCATGGTGTCTATAGTGTGTTTTCTAAACTCCATGGTGTCTATAGTGTGTTTTCTAAACTCCATGGTGTCTATAGTGTGTTTTCTAAACTCCATGGTGTCTATAGTGTGTTTTCTAAACTCCATGGTGTCTATAGTGTGTTTTCTAAACTCCATGGTGTCTATAGTGTGTTTTCTAAACTCCATGGTGTCTATAGTGTGTTTTCTAAACTCCATGGTGTCTATAGTGTGTTTTCTAAACTCCATGGTGTCTATAGTGTGTTTTCTAAACTCCATGGTGTCTATGGTGTTTTCTAGCTGTTTTCAGGCACTTCTAATGCCCATGTGGCATGTTGATTCTTTCTTGTTCGTGTGAATTAGTGTTTCAATGGTAGTGTTCAAGCCACACAATATTATGACCCCATTGCTGAAAGAAACGACTCTAAGGAACACGTCCTGCCTTATGTTTCCCTCCCTGTGACTCACAAAGACTCGTTAGAAGGGAGTGAGACAAACAACGCCCTAATGACTGAGGAAATGACTTCAAAGCATCCTTCAGACATTACCTGATTGGACAGATCTTTGTTCCATTACCTGATTGGACATATCTTTGTTCCATTACCTGATTGGACATATTTGTTCCATTACCTGATTGGACATGTTTGTTCCATTACCTGATTGGACATATCTTTGAGGCATTACCTGATTGGACATATCTTTGAGGCATTACCTGATTGGACATATTGTTGTGTTATTTATTGAGATGCTTCGTTTTTCAGATGATTTTAAATCGACCTAATTACTTTTAAGAAGCTATTGATCGTTTTGAACTAAAAACTAAACTAATGGTGGGAGAGCCTTGTGCTTTTTTCCTTTCCAATGATGATAAAATGTTTGGTTGCACCTTGACTCACGTTGGTTGAGCCTCCACTTCTTTCCTGGTTCCCTTTAACAACATGTAATACTAAGAAAAGTCTTTTATTGGATAGTTGTGTGTTGCTTTTTCATACAGTTTATACAGTATAATCACAGGTGGAGAATGTCCAGCCCCCTGCAATGAACCTTTATCATTATCATTATTATTATTAGTTTATACAGTATAATCACAGGTGGAGAATGTCCAGCCCCCCTGCAATTAACCTTTATCATTATTATTATTAGTTTATACAGTATAATCACAGGTGGAGAATGTCCAGCCCCCTGCAATTAACCTTTATCATTATCATTATTATTATTAGTTTATACAGTATAATCACAGGTGGAGAATGTCCAGCCCCCCTGCAATTAACCTTTATCATTATCATTATTATTATTAGTTTATACAGTATAATCACAGGTGGAGAATGTCAGCCCCCTGCAATTAACCTTTATCATTATCATTATTAGTTTATACAGTATAATCACAGGTGGAGAATGTCCAGCCCCCCTGCAATTAACCTTTATCATTATCATTATTAGTTTATACAGTATAATCACAGGTGGAGAATGTCCAGCCCCCCTGCAATTAACCTTTATCATTATCATTATTAGTTTATACAGTATAATCACAGGTGGAGAATGTCCAGCCGCCCTGCAATTAACCTTTATCATTATCATTATTAGTTTAAACGTCTGGCCGCCTTAAATAGCCCTCTGCCATCGGTCTCTATTAACCAATCACATCTCTGTTCCTACATCTCGTACTGGAATCAGAGATAGAGCGCCCTCTACAGATCAGATGGCAGAAACACACCGACAGAGGCACAACAGATCTCAATTTAATTTCCCGAATTCCTCTCTCCTTGCCTCCTTCTCACGACGAATTGGTATTGACACAACTATAGTCTACCAGGCTGAAATGTAATATTTCTGGTTCTGTCACGTGGGCAGAGTGTTACTGTCCAAACATATTGGTATAGTATTGGTATTGACACAACTATAGTCTACCAGAGTGTTACTGAGTGTTACTGTCCAAACGTATTGGTATAGTATTGGTATAGTATTGGTATAGTATTGGTATTGACACAACTATAGTCTACCAGAGTGTTACTGAGTGTTACTGTCCAAACGTATTGGTATAGTATTGGTATAGTATTGGTATTGTATTGGTATTGACACAACTATAGTCTACCAGGCTGAAATGTAATATTTCTGGTTCTGTCACGTGGGCAGAGTGTTACTGTCCAAACGTATTGAGCAAGTCAGCCATATCAGCTGTTTCTTTAAAGGCAGTAAATGAGGCTGAAAGAACTGTTTCGCTGCCAGACAAGGTGCTGAAAACAAGGCTCCTCTGATAACCAGGTGTAGAGGTGGTAAGGATTCACTCCACGGTGCTGAAAACAAGGCCCCTCTGATAACCAGGTGTAGAGGTGGTAAGGATTGGTGCTGAAAACAAGGCTCCTCTGATAACCAGGTGTAGAGGTGGTAAGAATTCACTCCATGGTGCTGAAAACAAGGCTCCTCTGATAACCAGGTGTAGAGGTGGTAAGAATTCACTCCATGGTGCTGAAAACAAGGCTCCTCTGATAACCAGGTGTAGAGGTGGTAAGGATTGGTGCTGAAAACAAGGCTCCTCTGATAACCAGGTGTAGAGGTGGTAAGGATTCACTGGTGCTGAAAACAAGGCTCCTCTGATAACCAGGTGTAGAGGTGGTAAGGATTCACTCCATGGTGCTGAAAACAAGGCTCCTCTGATAACCAGGTGTAGAGGTGGTGGTAAGGATTGGTGCTGAAAACAAGGCTCCTCAGGTGTAGAGGTGGTAAGGATTCACTCCACGGTGCTGAAAACAAGGCTCCTCTGATAACCAGGTGTAGAGGTGGTAAGGATTCTTGGTGCTGAAAACAAGGCTCCTCTGATAACCAGGTGTAGAGGTGGTAAGGATTCACTCCATGGTGCTGAAAACAAGGCTCCTCTGATAACCAGGTGTAGAGGTGGTAAGGATTCACTCCACGGTGCTGAAAACAAGGCTCCTCTGATAACCAGGTGTAGAGGTGGTAAGGATTCACTCCACGGTGCTGAAAACAAGGCTCCTCTGATAACCAGGTGTAGAGGTGGTAAGAATTCACTCCATGGTGCTGAAAACAAGGCTCCTCTGATAACCAGGTGTAGAGGTGGTAAGGATTCACTCCACGGTGCTGAAAACAAGGCTCCTCTGATAACCAGGTGTAGAGGTGGTAAGAATTCACTCCATGGTGCTGAAAACAAGGCTCTCTGATAACCAGGTGTAGAGGTGGTAAGGATTCACTCCATGGTGCTGAAAACAAGGCTCCTCTGATAACCAGGTGTAGAGGTGGTAAGGATTCACGGTGCTGAAAACTAACCAGGTGGTGATTCACTCCATGGTGCTGAAAACAAGGCTCCTCTGATAACCAGGTGTAGAGGTGGTAAGAATTCACTCCACGGTGCTGAAAACAAGGCTCCTCTGATAACCAGGTGTAGAGGTGGTAAGGATTCACTCCACGGTGCTGAAAACAAGGCTCCTCTGATAACCAGGTGTAGAGGTGGTAAGGATTCACTCCACGGTGCTGAAAACAAGGCTCCTCTGATAACCAGGTGTAGAGGTGGTAAGGATTCACTCCACGGTGCTGAAAACAAGGCTCCTCTGATAACCAGGTGTAGAGGTGGTAAGGATTCACTCCACGGTGCTGAAAACAAGGCTCCTCTGATAACCAGGTGTAGAGGTGGTAAGGATTCACTCCACGGTGCTGAAAACAAGGCTCCTCTGATAACCAGGTGTAGAGGTGGTAAGGATTCACTCCATGGTGCTGAAAACAAGGCTCCTCTGATAACCAGGTGTAGAGGTGGTAAGGATTCACTCCATGGTGCCTGAAAACAAGGCTCCTCTGATAACCAGGTGTAGAGGTGGTAAGGATTCACTCCATGGTGCTGAAAACAAGGCTCCTCTGATAACCAGGTGTAGAGGTGGTAAGAATTCACTCCATGGTGCTGAAAACAAGGCTCCTCTGATAACCAGGTGTAGAGGTGGTAAGAATTCACTCCATGGTGCTGAAAACAAGGCTCCTCTGATAACCAGGTGTAGAGGTGGTAAGGATTCACTCCATGGTGCTGAAAACAAGGCTCCTCTGATAACCAGGTGTAGAGGTGGTAAGGATTCACTCCACGGTGCTGAAAACAAGGCTCCTCTGATAACCAGGTGTAGAGGTGGTAAGGATTCACTCCACGGTGCTGAAAACAAGGCTCCTCTGATAACCAGGTGTAGAGGTGGTAAGGATTCACTCCACGGTGCTGAAAAAACAAGGCTCCTCTGATAACCAGGTGTAGAGGTGGTAAGGATTCACTCCACGGTGCTGAAAACAAGGCTCCTCTGATAACCAGGTGTAGATTGTGTAGAGGTGGTATGTACCAGGTGTAGATTCACTCCACGGTGCTGAAAACAAGGCTCCTCTGATAACCAGGTGTAGAGGTGGTAAGGATTCACTCCACGGTGCTGAAAACAAGGCTCCATTATAATCTGATAACCAGGTGTAGAGGTGGTAGTGTAGATTACTGTAGTGTTGTGTAAACACTGTAGTATAGTGTAGTATTGTGTTGTGTACTGTAGTATTGTGTTGTGTACTGAAAACTGTGTTGTGTAGGCTGTGTCTGATAACCACTGTGTTGTGTAGTGAGGTTAGTGTTGTGTACCAGTATTGTGCTGTGTACAAGGCTCTGTGTACTGTAGCCAGCTGTTGTGTAGTGTTCAGTGTAGTCCATTGTATGTGTACTGTAATTGTGTTGTGTAGTATTGTGTTCCTACCCAGTATTGTGTAGTGTAGTATTGTGTTGTGTAGTGTTGTGTAGTGTAGTATTGTGTTGTGTACTGTAGTTGCAGTGTAGTATTGTGTTGTGTACTCCCAGTGTCCTGGTGTACTGTAGTGTAGTGCTGTGTACTGTAGTGTAGTCCTGTGTAGTGTTGTGTAAATGTAGTGTTGTGTAGTGTTGTGTAGTGTTGTGTAATAGTGTTGTGTTGTGTAGTGTAGTATTGTGTTGTGTACTGTAGTATTGTGTAGTGTAGTATTGTGTTGTGTAGTGTTGTGTAGTGTAGTGTAGTGTTGTGTAGTGTAGTATTGTGTCTCCCTGTAGTATTGTGTAGTGTAGTATTGTGTTGTGTACTGTAGTGTAGTGTTGTATACTGTAGTGTAGTGTTGTGTAGTGTTGTGTAGTGTTGTGTAATGTAGTGTTGTGTAGTGTTGTGTAGTGTAGTATTGTGTTGTGTACTGTAGTGTAGTATTGTGTTGTGTACTGTAGTATTGTGTAGTGTTCATTGTGTTGTGTAGTGTTGTGTACTGAGTGTAGTCCCATGTACTGTAGTGTAACAGGCTCTAGTGTAGTGTTGAGTGTTGTGTAATCAGTGTTGTGTAGTGTTGTCTAGTGGTGTTGCATGTAGTGTTGTCCAGTGTTGTGTAGTGTAGTATTGTGTTGTGTAGTGTAATATTGTGTTGTGTAGTGTCCATGTGTTGTGTACTGTAGTGTAGTGTTGTGGGGCTTTGCTGGCGTGCATCATAAACCTTTCTTTGAGTTTGATGCTAAACCCCATACTGATATCCCCTTTGGTTTGCTGTGCCTCCATCGCTGAACTGAGGGAGAGTTGGGTGTTATGCTCGTGGTACATGTCCTGCTCCTCCTAGTTGCAATACTCCCAGGCTCTCCTCCCATGTCCTGCTCCTCCTAGCTGCAATACTCCCATGTCCCTCCCATGTCCTGCTCCTCCAGTTGCAATACTGTCTCCTCCCATGTCCTGCTCCTCCTAGTTGCAATACTCCCACGTCTCCTCCCATGTCCTGCTCCTCCTAGTTGCAATAGGCTCTCCCACGTCTCCTCCCATGTCCTGCTCCTCCTAGTTGCAATACCCCACGTCTCCTCCCATGTCCTGCTCCTCCTAGTTGCAAACTCCCCGTCTCCTCCATGTCCTGCTCCTTTGCCTCCCACGATCTCCTCCCATGTCCTGCTCCTCCTAGTTGCAATACACGTCTCCTCCACGTCTCCTCCCATGTCCTGCTTCCTAGTTGCAAATAGTGCATGGGGTCCTGCTCCTCCTATGCAATGATCCCAGGCGTCTCCTCCCATGTCCTGCTGGACACGTTGTGTGTTTTAATGTTTTGATTGTCAAACTGATGAAGCAGAGAGAAGAGCAACAGAGTGTTTCTGCACTGGGGGCGATCTCCTCCATCACATGATCAGGCTCTGTGGGGCGATGTCCTCCATCACATGATCAGGCTCTGGGGGCGATGTCCCTCCATCACATGATCATGCTCTGGGGGCGTGTCCTCCATCACATGATCAGGCTCTGGGGGCGATGTCCTCCATCACATGATCAGGCTCTGGGGGCGATGTCCCTCCATCACCCAGGCTCTGATGTCCCTCCATCACATGATCAGGCTCTGTGGGGCGATGTCCCTCCATCCCATGGTCAGGCTCTGTGGGGCGATGTCCATCCATCACATGGTCAGGCTCTGTGGGGCGATGTCCATCCATCACATGATCAGGTCTGTGGGTTGATGTCCATCCATCACATGATCAGGCTCTGTGGGTTGATCTCCCTCCATCCCTTGAACAGGCTCTGTGGGTTGATCTCCCTCCATCCCAAACAGGCTCTGTGGGGCGATGTCCCCCCCATCACATGATCAGGCTCTGTGGGGCGATGTCCCTCCATCACTTGAACAGGCTCTGTGGGTTGATCTCCATCCATCACATGATCAGGCTCTGGGGCAAATGTCCCTCCATCACATGATCAGGCTCTGTGGGGCGATGTCCCTCCATCACATGATCAGGCTCTTGGGGCGATGTCCCCCCATCACATGATCAGGCTCTGTGGGGCGATGTCCTCCATCACATGATCAGGCTCTGTGGGGGCGATGTCCCCCATCACATGATCAGGCTCTGTGGGGCGATGTCCCTCCATCACATGATCAGGCTCTGTGGGGCGATGTCCCTCCATCACATGATCAGGCTCTGTGGGGCGATGTCCCTCCATCACATGATCAGGCTCTGTGGGGCGATGTCCCTCCATCACATGATCCTCTGTGGGGCGATGTCCCTCCATCACATGATCAGGCTCTGGGGGCGACATGTCCCTCCATCACATGATCAGGCTCTGGGGGCATGTCCCTCCATCCCTGAACAGGCTCTGGGGGCGATGTCCCTCCATCCCTTGAACAGGCTCTGGGGGCGATCTCCCTCCATCCCTTGAACAGGCTCTGGGGGCGATCTCCTCCCATCCCTTGAACAGGTGGGGGCGATGTCCCTCCAGAACAGGCTCTGTGGGGCGATGGTGATCAGGCTCTGGGGCCCAGTCAGCCCAGTCCTGGACTGAAAACAATTCAATGGACAATCTCCGTGACAACGGGTTTTTTTTTAAAGTCAAGGATGCATTTAGGCGTAATCTGTGTCTGGGAAACTGCCTCTGAATGTCCCGTAATGGACGACATGAATCTGCTTCCTAGCGCAACAAAGCCGACTTCAGTCAATACTGCCAAAAATACCTCATAAAAAGGACTTGACAGGATGTAATTTACCCAAAAACAGCCTAGCTCTACCAGCTAATTTGATGTAGTCGATCACAGTGCCATCATTTTTGTCACCAAAGCCCCATATACTACCCACTACTGTGACCTGTATGCTCTCAGCTGGCCCTCGTCATATTCGTCCCCACTGGCTCAGGTCATCTATAAGTCTTTGCTGTAGCCTTATCTCAGCTCACAGGTCACCATAGGCACCCATCCGACAGCAGCAGGTATATCTCACCGTAAGGACTCCTTTGGCCGCCGACTCCTTCCAGTTCTCTGCTGCCAATGACTGGGCATTGCAAAAATGTTTTGTTTTCTAAATGACATTGAAATCACCATTGAAAAAAGGCGCAAATGTCTAGCAAGCCTGACCACAGTTTGTGACTCTATGATGACACACCAAATGCGTTGGCGGACAGGAAAAGAGCAGGAATAGGCAGACTACTAGGACCGAGCTGTGTCTTCCAAGTGGTGTAGCCGCATCCAAATATGACCCAACTTGAATAAACGCTGGACAGCAGTGGTGTAACCAACCGTAAAGGGCGACAGCAGTGGTGTAGCCGACCGTAAGGACGACAGCAGTGGTGTAGCCGAGTCGTAAGGACGACAGCAGTGGTGTAGCTTAACGTAGGGCGACAGCAGTGGTCAGAGACGTAGGGCGACAGCAGTGGTGTAGCCGACCGTAAACGACAGCAGTGGTGTAGACCGTAACACGACACAGTGGTCAGAGCCGACCGTAAGGACGACAGCAGTGGTGTGCCGAGTCCTTAACAGACACATGCTCAGAGGTAACAGTAGCCGAGTCGTAACAGACACATGGTCAGAGTCTTAACACGACACATGGTGTAGCGACATAACAGACACATGGTGTAGTCCTTAACAGACACATGCTCAGTGGTGTAACAGACAGTAAAGGATGACAGCCAGAGTCCTAAGGACGACAGCAGAGTCTTAACAGACACATGCTCAGAGTCCTAGCAGACACATGCTCAGAGTCTTAACAGACACATACTCAGAGACTTAACAGACACATGCTCAGAGTCCTTAACAGACACATGCTCAGAGTCTTAACAGACACATGCTCAGAGTCCTAACAGACACATGCTCAGAGTCTTAACAGACACATGCTCAGAGTCCTAACAGACACATGCTCAGAGTCCTTAACAGACACATGCTCAGAGTCCTAACAGACACATGCTCAGAGTCCTTAACAGACACATGCTCAGAGGCCTTAACAGACACATGCTCAGAGTCTTAACAGACACATGCTCAGAGTCCTAACAGACACATGCTCAGAGTCTTAACAGACACATACTCAGAGGCTTAACAGACACATGCTCAGAGTCCTAACAGACACATGCTCAGAGTCTTAACAGACACATGCTCAGAGTCCTTAACAGACACATGCTCAGAGGCCTAACAGACACATGCTCAAAGGCCTAACAGACACATGCTCAGAGTCCTTAACAGACACATGCTCAAAGGCCTAACAGACACATGCTCAAACTTGTGCACATTTGATAGACTTAAACAGCTGCAAATTATCACGATTTCAAAGTTTTTCACATGCACATGCAAAAAAAGCCCTTTTCTGTAGTGCTCAAATCATGTCATTTCGAGGGCAACATTTATTTTTCAGCTGGAAGCAAGGAACCCAATCAATTCTCCATGACAACACAATCATAAACAACAGAGTAGGCCATTTAGTCCTTCTTTCGGATTATACTCAGGTAAAACATGTTGATTAATGTACTTTTCCATATTTAATAAGACCTAATCTTGAAGATCAAGGGGTATTGGGTTAATTGTAATGACTGGAAATGGGACAGACTGTTTCTTTGTTAGGTAAAGATACAGCCTAACGGGAATGCTAATCCCAGTAGTAGGAACCAATGGGTTGGAAGCATCCCTAACCAACCCATAAAGTCAAATGCAACATCCATTTATGGACAGATATGGAAACTCACATATATTTGTCCTGCAATAGATGTCTTCGATTGGTAATATTCATTTTTTGTCTTTTCTAATGACTCTTATAGGGCCCACTAGAGCTGCAAAGTCAAAATTGGCTGTTTTAAAAATGTATAAAAACAAAAATGAGCTTTTGGTCTTAATTTAAGGTTAGGCATTAGGTTAGCAGTGGTTACTTATTAAAATCAGATTTTATGACGTTGTGGATGTGCCAGCTATTGACCACTATGCAGAGCTGCCTCCAGACTCGACAGATTCCAGATACCGGTCCCAGACACTTAACGGTTAGAGTTTCACCTGCTGCAGAGATCTTGTGGCAAGAATATTATTTATTACATCCAGATGTTGGATAAAGAGAAAGTAAATATCACATATTCCAAAATTAACAAGAGTGTGGAGGGTGTATTTTAAGGAGGAAATTGGTGTGTTTGCATGTGAGGGTGGGACCAAGTCACTGTTATTCGAGTCACAAGTAAATCTCAAGTCACATCCGGGTCTCGGGTCACTCAGGTCACATGGTCCGGGGTCTCAGGTCACATGGTCGGGTCTCAGGTCACATGGTCCGGGGTCTCGGGTCACATGGTCCGGGTCTGGGGTCACACATGGTCCGGGTCTGGGGTCACATGGTCCGTCACATGGTCAGGTCTGGGGGTCATGGTCCAGGTCTGGTCCGGGTCTCAGGTCACATGGTGGTCTCGGGGTCATGGTCCCGGGGTCTCGGGTCATGGTCCGGGTCTGGGGTCACATGGTCCGGGTCTCGGGTCACATGGTCCGGGTCTCGGGTCACATGGTCCGGGTCTGGGGTCACATGGTCCGGGTCTGGGTTCACATGGTCCGGGTCTCGGGTCACATGGTCCGGGTCTCGGGTCACATGGTCCGGGTCTCGGGTCACATGGTCCGGGTCTCGGGTCACATGGTCCGGGTCGGGTGGGTTCACATGGTCCGGGTCTGGGTCACATGGTCCGGGTCTCGGGTCACATCCGGGTCTCGGTCACATGGTCCCGGGTCTGGGGTCACATGGTCCGGGTCTCGGGTCACATGGTCATGGTCGGGTCTCGGGTCACATGGTCCGGGTCTGGGGTCACATGGTCCGGGTCCGGGTGGGGTCACATGGTCCGGGTCTCGGGTCACATGGTCCGGGTCTCGGGTCACATGGTCCGGGTCTCGGGTCACACAGGTCTGGGGTCACATGGTCCGGGTCTGGGGTCACATGGTCCGGGTCTCGGTCGAGTCCGGGGTCACATGGCAGAACGGGTCAAATCCATGTTGTGGTCCGGGTCTGGGGGTCACATGGTCAGCAAGTCGTCACATGGTCCGGGTTGAGTCACAAGTTCTTTTGTCAAAATCAAGACTTAAGTCATGTTTTTTTTTAAATACAGAAAATGATTTATTCAATTACAAATCTTTGTTTATTTATTGAGGCTACTAGACAGCCCTTTTTTCTTTGTCTACAACACATTGTTATGATGTAATAATTAATTTCAACAAATTCCAAATCCAAGCTTCTTAAGTCAATGATACATTTAAAGTAATTTCGACATAGAAACACCAATAGTCCTCTGTTAGTGAGTGATGCTTGATGCCCCATTGCTGGGGAGCACGTGAACGGTTCATATACTTTTTATCACCAAACCATTTCTGGAGCTCCATATTAATCGATGGCAAGTCACCTCTCCCTTCAATTTCACGTTTGCGCTGCACCCATTTCTATAGCTGTACAGCAAATTAGCCATCTGTTGGCGAGCTCAGCGGTTTTCAAACACGCGACCCCGCACAATCACTGCGCAAATGTAGCCTGTCATTACAGCCATAAATGGTGATGTGTTTTCAAACGACAAGATACAGAAATAAACTGCGTTTTTTACACCTGCGTTTTGAGCTGACATTTTGAAAGTTACGTATCTTGAAAACTGGATTGGTGACAGTCCCAAAATGTTTTGCTTGTCAGCAATGAACTAATGAATCAAATATCAAAATATTGTTTTTTTTGCTGGAATTTTCCTTTAACTTCCCAGAATATGTCACACGTTCATCCATGTTACCAGTTAAACCATTATTACCTCCGAACTAGGACTATCTGATATGACGATGATCAGTGACATCACCAGGTAGCCTACTGTTGTGACAGAGTTGTGTCTGTAGCAGATTGTTAAACGGTACTTTATATGTACGTTATATGGAACTTTATACATTATTAAGCTACTCTGTTTTTTTGCCAGGCAAAACCGGAGAAAATTAAACAAGCGCTTTCTGGCCACTAATCTGGGTATGTGCTTGCCAATGCCGATGACTGGTCATTGGTCAACAGTCAAGGCAATTTCTTTCTTTCTTTCACAATTTCTTTTGGTTCTG
>NW_025746340.1:35000-57500 GCF_021184085.1 Oncorhynchus gorbuscha
AGCGGTCTAAAAGGCACTGCATCGCAGTGCTAGGGGGTCACTACAGACCTGGGTTCCATCCCGGGCTGTATCACAACCGGCCGTGACGGAGTCCCATAGGGCGGTGCACAATTGGCCGAGCGTTGTCCGGATTAGGAGAGTGTTTGGCTGGGGTAAGAGAGGGTTTGGCTGGGGTAGGATAGGGTTTGGCTGGGGTAGGAGAGTGTTTGGCTGGGGTAGGAGAGGGTTTGGCTGGGGTAGGAGAGGGTTTGGCTGGGGTAGGAGAGGGTTTGGCTGGGGTAGGATAGGGTTTGGCTGGGGTAGGAGAGTGTTTGGCTGGGGTAGGAGAGGGTTTGGCTGGGGTAGGAGAGTGTTTGGCTGGGGTAGGAGAGTGTTTGGCTGGGGTAGGAGAGGGTTTGGCTGGGGTAGAAGAGGGTTTGGCTGGGGTAGGAGAGGGTTTGGCTGGGGTAGGAGAGTGTTTGGCTGGGGTAAGAGAGCGTTTGGCTGGGGTAGGAGAGGGTTAGGCTGGGGTATGAGAGTGTTTGGCTGGGGTAGGAGAGTGTTTGGCTGGGGTAGGAGAGGGTTTGGCTGGGGTAGGAGAGTGTTTGGCTGGGGTAGGAGAGTGTTTGGCTGGGGTAGGAGAGTGTTTGGCTGGGGTAGGGGAGGGTTTGGCTGGGGTAGGAGAGGGTTTGGCTGGGGTAGGAGAGTGTTTGGCTGGGGTAGGAGAGGGTTTGGCTGGGGTAGGGAGGGTTTGGCTGGGGTAGGAGAGTGTTTGGCTGGGGTAGGAGAGGGTTTGGCTGGGGTAGGAGAGGGTTTGGCTGGGGTAGGAGAGTGTTTGGCTGGGGTAGGAGAGTGTTTGGCTGGGGTAGAAGAGTGTTTGGCTGGGATAGGAGAGGGTTTGGCTGGATTAGGAGAGGGTTTGGCTGGATTAGGAGAGTGTTTGGCTGGGGTAGGAGAGGGTTTGGCTGGGGTAGGAGAGTGTTTGGCTGGGGTAGGAGAGGGTTTGGCTGGATTAGGAGAGTGTTTGGCTGGATTAGGAGAGTGTTTGGCTGGGGTAGGAGAGGGTTTGGCTGGGGTAGGAGAGGGTTTGGCTGGGGTAGGAGAGTGTTTGTCTGGGGTAGGCCGTCATTGTAAATGCCACTTCCATTCATGGTTATGTGATATGTTGTGTCTCATGTATGTGTAACTACAGTATACACTAAATGACCAAAAGTATGTGGACATCTCATTCCACAATCATGGGCATTTTTTATTATTTTTATTTTTACCTTTATTTAACCAGGAAAGTCAGTTAAGAACATATTCTTATTTTCAATGACGGCCTGGGAACAGTGGGTTAACTGCCTGTTCAGGGGCAGAACGACAGATTTGTACCTTGTCAGCTCGGGGGTTTGAACTCACAACCTTCCGGTTACTAGTCCAATGCTCTGCCTGTTCAGGGGCAGAACGACAGATTTGTACCTTGTCAGCTCGGGGGTTTGAACTCACAACCTTCCGGTTACTAGTCCAATGCTCTAACCACTAGGCTACGCTGCCGCCCCAATTAATATGGAGTTGTTCCCCCCTTTTGCTGCTATAACAGCCTCCACTCTTCTGGGAAGAATTTCCACTAGATGTTGGAACATTGCTGGTCGGACACTGATTTTGTGCGGTTAGGCCTCCCCAGACCATTATTCCTCCTCCACCAAACTTTACAGTTGGCACTATGCATTGATGCAGGTAGCGTTCTCCTGGCATCCAGCAAACCCAGATTGGTCCGTCGAACTGCCAGATGGTTCACTCCAGAGAAGGCGTTTCCACTGCTCCAGAACCCAATGGCGCTGAGCTTTACACCACTCCAGCCAACGCGTGGCATTGTGCATGGGGATCTTAGGCTTGTGTGCGGCTGCTCGGCCATGGAAACCCATTTCATGAAGCTCCCGATGAACAGTTCTTGTGCTGATGTTGCTTCCAGAGGCAGTTTTGAACTCGGTAGTGAATATTGCAACCGAGGACAGACAATTTTTACGTGCGACGCACTTCCCGTGTCCCGTTCTGTGGGCGTGTGAGGTCATCCACTTCATGGCTGAGCTGTTGTCCCGTTCTGTGAGCGTGAGGTCATCCACTTCATGGCTGAGCTGTTGTCCCGTTCTGTGGGCGTGTGAGGTCATCCACTTCATGGCTGAGCTGTTGTCCCGTTCTGTGAGCGTGAGGTCATCCACTTCATGGCTGAGCTGTTGTCCCGTTCTGTGGGCGTGTGAGGTCATCCACTTCATGGCTGAGCTGTTGTACCTCTGTGAGCGTGAGGTCATCCACTTCATGGCTGAGCTGTTGTCCCGTTCTGTGAGCGTGTGAGGTCATCCACTTCATGGCTGAGCTGTCCCGTTCTGTGGGCGTGTGAGGTCACCCACTCATTTTGAGCTGTTGTTCCCGTTCTGTGAGCGTGTGAGGTCATCCACTTCATGGCTGAGCTGTTGTTCCGTTCTGTGAGCCCACTTCACAATGACAGCACTTACAGCTGGGCCAGCTCGAGCAGGGCAGACATTTTACAAACTCATGTGGTGTACACTCACAACACAGCAGAGAAAGTGTGTGTGTGTGTGTGTGAGGGGGAGACATTCCAAACATTGCAGTTCTTCCAGAGGGAAATGTGACCCCCACTGACACTGAGGTCATCCCTCCATCTTTCCTTCTCCCCCTCCATCCTTCTCTACCTCCATCTTTCCCTTCTCTACCTCCATCCTTCTCTACCTCCATCTTTCCTTCTCCTCCATCCTTCTCTACCTCCCTCCATCCTTCTCTACCTCCATCTTTCCTTCTCTACCTCCCTCCATCAATCTACCTCCATCTTTCCTTCTCTACCTCCTCCATCCTTCTCTACCTCCATCTTTCCTTCTCTACCTCCCCTCCATCCTTCTCTACCTCCATCCTTCTCTACCTCCATCTTTCCTTTCTACCTCCCTCCATCCTTCTCTACCTCCATCTTTCCTTCTCTACCTCCCTCCATCCTTCTCTACCTCCATCCTTCTCTACCTCCATCTTTCCTTTCTACCCCCTCCATCCTTCTACCTCCATCCTTCTCTACCTCCATCTCTCCTTCTCTCCCTCCATCCTTCTCTCCTTCCATCTTTCCTTCTCTACCTCCATCCATCCTTCTACCTCCCTCCATCCTTCTCTACCTCCATCTTTCCTTCTCTACCTCCCTCCATCCTTCTCTCCTTCCATCTTTCCTTCATCTCTACCTCCCTCCATCCTTCTCTACCTCCCCTCCATCCTTTCTACCTCCATCTTTCCTTCTACCTCCCTCCATCCTTCTCTACCTCCATCCTTCTCTCCTTCCATCTTTCCTTCTCTCCCTCCATCCATCCTTCTCTACCTCCATCCTTCTCTCCTTCTCTACCTCCATCATTCCTTCTCTCCCTCCATCTTTCCTTCTCTCCCTCCATCCATCCTTCTCTACCTCCCTCCATCCTTCTCTCCTTCTCTACCTCCATCTTTCCTTCTCTACCTCCCTCCATCCTTCTCTACCTCCATCTTTCCTCTCTACCTCCCTCCATCCTTCTCTACCTCCATCTTTCCTTCTCTACCTCCCTCCATCCTTCTCTACCTCCCTCCATCCTTCTCTACCTCCATCTTTCCTTCTCTACCTCCCTCCATCCTTCTCTACCTCCATCTTTCCTTCTCTACCTCCCTCCATCCTTCTCTACCTCCATCCTTCTCTACCTCCATCTTTCCTTTCTACCTCCCTCCATCCTTCTCTACCTCCATCCTTTCTACCTCCATCTCTCCTTCTCTCCCTCCATCCTTCTCTCCTTCCATCTTTCCTTCTCTACCTCCATCCATCCTTCTCTACCTCCATCTCCATCCTTCTCTACCTCCATCTTCCTTCTACCTCCCTCCATCCTTCTCTCCTTCCATTCTTTCCTTCTCTACCTCCCTCCATCCTTCTCTACCTCCCTCCATCCTTCTCTACCTCCATCTTTCCTTCTCTACCTCCCTCCATCCTTCTCTACCTCCTCCATCCTTCTCTACCTCCATCCTTCTCTCCTTCCATCTTTCCTTCTCTCCTCCATCCATCCTTCTCTACCTCCATCCTTCTCTCCTTCTCTACCTCCATCATTCCTTCTCTCCCTCCATCTTTCCTTCTCCCTCCATCCATCCTTCTCTACCTCCCTCCATCCTTCTCTCCTTCTCTACCTCCATCATTCCTTCTCTCCTCCATCCATCCTTCTCTACCTCCCTCCATCCTTCTCTCCTTCTCTACCTCCATCATTCCTTCTCTCCCTCCATCTTTCCTTCTCTACCTCCATCCATCCTTCTCTCCCACCATTTTTCCTTCTGCTCCATCCTCTCTCTCCATCCATCTTTCCATCTCTTTCCTTCTCTACCTCCATCCTTCTCTCCCTCCATCCTTCTCTCCCTCCATCCTTCTACCTCCATCCTTCTCTACCTCCATCTTTCCATCTTTCCTTCTCTACCTCCATCCTTCTCTACCTCCATCCTTCTCTCCTCCATCCTTCTACCTCCATCCTTCTACCTCATCCTTCTACCTCCATCCTTCTCTACCTCCATCTTTCCATCTTTTCCTTCTACCTCCCCTCCATCCATCCTTTCTACCTCCCTCCATCCTCTCTCCTTCTCTCCCTCCATCCTTCTCTCCCTCCATCCTTCTCTCCCTCCATCCTTCTCTCCCTCCATCCTTCTCTCCTCCATCCTTCTCTACCTCCATTTTTCCTTCTCCCCCTCCATCCTTCTCTACCTTCATCTTTCCTTCTCTCCCTCCATCTTTCCATCCTTCTCTACCTCCATCTTTCCATCCTTCTCTACCTTCATCTTTCCTTCTCTACCTCCATCTTTCCATCCTTCTCTCTCCCCCCTCCATTTTTCCTTCTGTACCTCCATCTTTCCTTCTCTCCCTCCATCCTTCTCTCCTTCCATCTTTCCTTCTCTCCCTCCATCCTTCTCTCCCTCCATCCATCCTTCTATCCCCTCCATCCTTCTCTACCTCCATCTTTCCTTCCCCTCCATCCTTCTCTACCTTCATCTTTCCTTCTCTCCCCTCCATCTTTCCATCCTTCTCTACCTCCATCTTTCCATCCTTCTCTACCTTCATCTTTCCTTCTCTACCTCCATCTTTCCATCCTTCTCTCTCCCTCCATTTTTCCTTCTGTACCTCCATTTTCCTCTTCCATCCTTCTCTACCTTCATCTTTCCTTCTCTTCTCTCCATCTTTCCATCCTTCTCTACCTCCATCTTTCCATCCTTCTCTACCTTCATCTTTCCTTCTCTACCTCCATCTTTCCATCCTTCTCTCTCTCCTCCATTTTTCCTTCTGTACCTCCATCTTTCCTTCTCCCCTCCATCCTTCTCTACCTTCATCTTTCCTTCTCTCCCTCCATCTTTCCATCCTTCTCTACCTCCATCTTTCCATCCCTCTACCTTCATCTTTCCTTCTCTCCCTCCATCCTTCTCTCCTTCCATCTTTCCTTCTCTCCCTCCATCCATCCTTCTCTACCTCCTTTCTCCATCCTTCTCTCCTTCTCTACCTCCATCTTTCCTTCTCTCCTCCATCCTTCTCTACTTCCATCTTTCCATCCTTCTCTACCTCCATCCCTCCCTCCATTCCTCCCTACCTCCATCCTTCCCCTCCTCCACCACTCTGTCCAACCTGTGTGTGTCTTTCAGAGGGGATAGCCCAAATGCACATTTTCATTGGACATTTGTGAACATTGACAATGAATTAATCTGTAACAGACATGCACACACATACTCGCACTAGTGGGGTTGTTGAAGTGGTTTTGGCCGAAGGTGTCGGAAAATAAATAAAATGGATCATAAAAGTCTGCCTCTACTCTCTCCCCTTTACTGTGATAGTACACACACACACACACACACACACACACACACACACACACACACACACACACACACACACACACACACACACACACACACACACACACACACACGCACGCACACACAGACACGCACACGCACACACAGACACACACACACACAGACACACACACACACACACACGCAGACACAGACACACACACACAGACACAGACACACACGCAGACACAGACACACACACACACACACACACACACACACACACACATGAGGATACTTCAAAACAGTACCTTATAAACACTGCTGATAAATCCAATGTGACACAGACATCTAGACACAGTAAAGTAGAGACTTGTTCCAGGAAGATAGTTTATTCCCTAGAACAGAGAGCCAGAGTGCTATTGTACTTTTAACACAGTCACAGACACATCTAGACACAGTAAAAGTAGAGACTTGTTCCAGGAAGATAGTTTATTCCCTAGAACAGAGAGCCAGAGTGCTATTGTACTTTAACACAGTCACAGACACATCTAGACACAGTAAAAGTAGAGACTTGTTCCAGGAAGATAGTTTATTCCCTAGAACAGAGAGCCAGAGTGCTATTGTACTTTAACACAGTCACAGACACATCTAGACACAGTAAAGTAGAGACTTGTTCCAGGAAGATAGTTTATTCCCTAGAACAGAGAGCCAGAGTGCTATTGTACTTTAACACAGTCACAGACACATCTAGACACAGTAAAGTAGAGACTTGTTCCAGGAAGATAGTTTATTCCCTAGAACAGAGAGCCAGAGTGCTATTGTACTTTAACACAGTCACAGACACACACGCTCACACACACACCTTCACACACACACCTACACACCTTCACACACACACCTTCGCACACACACACCTTCACACACACACCTTCACACACACCTTCACACACACACGTTCACGCACACACCTACACACCTTCACACACACACACACACACACACACACACACACACCTACACACACCTTCACACACACACCTACACACACCTTCACACACACATCTTCACACACACACCTTCACACACACATCTTCACACACACCTACACACACCTACACACACCTACACACACCTACACACACACACACACACACACACACACACACACACACACACACACACACACACACACACACACACACACACACACACACACACACACACCTTCACACACACACCTTCACACACACACACACTCATACACACCTTCACACACACACACACACACACCTACACGTTCACACATACAACTTCACACACACACACACACACACCTTCACACACACACTCACACACACACACCTTCACACACACACCTTCACACAAGCTAGTGCAGAACCACACATGCTAGCGCACACACACATTCACAGGCTAGTACATACACGTTCACACACTCCCTAGCACGCACACACAAACACACACAAGAGTACGCTAAGACACACACGAACACGCTAAGACACACACTGTGCAGGAACCCATAATACACTTCGGTCAGAAGACAACCTCTAAACTGTAAACATAAAGCTTTTCACTAAACAAACTTTCATTACAACAATGATCATATTTACATCTATTTCCAACACACACACACACACACAGACACACACACACACACACACACACACACACACACACACACACACACACACACACACACACACACACACACACACACACACACACACACACACACACACACACAGACACACACACACACACACCAGCGTCTTAAGACATTCTATGATGACAGATGGCTTTAGAACTGTTCAGACACAGGCCAACAATCCTTGCTGCTAGGCAACTGTAAGAGCTTCAGCCAATCGGTTAGCAGGGCTTGGGACCACGTCCAATCACCTCTCAGGCATATCAAGATTCCGCCCTTACGACCTCCCTCCTCTGATTGGATCAGGCCCTGTCAGTCCAGCCAGCGACCCAGCCCTCTCTCTGATATGTCCCTGATTCGCAGAGTTTGTTTCCCAATCCTGTTCCCTGATTGGTTGTCACTTGGGCGGAAGGGGCGTGCCTCAGGGCTGTGTCCATGTCCATGTGACAGGGGGTTCCTGTCTCCAGGGCGGTCCGGTAGAGCTTCAGAAAGTGGCGGTAGTGCGGGGAGCAGCCAAGCCACGCTCTCCGAACCGCACTGCCCCCATGAACAGGAAGTCCCCTTCTCCCTCGGCTGCAGCCGGCACCGCAGGGGCGTGTTCAGACGTCCGGACCACCCCTTTCCTCTGGCTCCGTCCCAAAGAGAACACTCCGCTCTTCTGATGGAACAGGCGGCTTAGCGTCACGGCAACGGAGGAGTGGTCTGATGACGAGGGCGTGTCAACGCCACGGATACTGCTACGACCCACTGGAGAGAAAAGAGGGAGGGAGAGAGATATGGGGAGGGAGAGAGAGAGAGAGAGATATGGGGAGAGGGAGGAGAGATATGGGGAGGAGAGGGAGGAGAGCGATATGGGAGGAGAGAGATATGGGGAGGAGAGGGAGGATGGGGAGGAGAGGGAGGAGAGAGATATGGGGAGGAGAGAGATATGGGGAGGAGAGAGGAGGAGAGATATGTGGGGAGGAGAGGGAGGAGAGATATGGGGAGGAGAGGGAGGAGAGATATGGGGAGGAGAGGGAGGAGAGATATGGGGAGGAGAGGGAGGAGAGATATGGGGGGGAGAGGAAGGAGAGATATGGGGAGGAGAGGGAGGAGAGAGATATGGGGAGGAGAGAGATATGGGGAGGAGGAGAGGAGAGAGACATATGGGAAGGAGAGGGAGGAGAGATGGGGAGGAGAGAGGGAGGAGAGATATGGGGAGGAGAGGGAGGAGAGAGATATGGGGAGGAGAGGGGAGAGATATGGGGAGGAGAGGGAGGAGAGAGATATGGGGGGAGAGAGAGGAGGAGATATGGGGAGGAGAGGGAGGAGAGATATGGGGAGAGAGGAGAGATATTGGGAGGAGAGGGGGAGGAGATATTGGGAGGAGAGGGGGGAGAGATATGGGGAGGAGAGGGAGGAGAGATATGGGGAGGAGAGGGAGGAGAGAGATATGGGGAGAGAGGGGGAGATATGGGGAGGGAGGGAGGAGATATATGGGGAGGAGAGGGAGGAGAGATATGGGGAGGAGAGGAGGAGAGATATGGGGAGGAGATGGGGAGGAGATATGGGGATGAGAGATATGGGGAGGAGAGAGAGGAGAGAGACATATGGGGAGGAGAGGGGGGAGAGATATGGGGAGGAGAGGGAGGGAGAGATGGGGAGGAGAGGGGGAGGAGATATGGGGAGGAGAGGGATATGGGGAGGAGAGGGAGGAGGAGAGATATGGGGAGGAGAGAGAGGAGAGAGATATGGGGAGGAGAGGGAGGAGAGATATGGGGAGGAGAGGGAGAGAGAGATATTGGGGGAGGGGAGAGAGATATTGGGAGGAGAGGGGGAGAGAGATATGGGGAGGGAGAGAGATATGGGGAGGAGAGGAGGAGAGAGATATGGAGAGGAGAGGGGGAGAGAGATATGGAGAGGAGAGGGAGGGGAGAGATATGGGGAGGAGAGAGAGGGAGGAGAGGGAGGGAGAGATATGGGGAGGAGAGGAGGGAGAGAGATATGGGGAGGAGAGGGAGGAGAGAAATATGGGAGGAGAGGGAGGAGAGATATGGGGAGGAGAGGGGGAGAGAGATATGGAGAGGAGAGGGGGAGAGGGAGGAAAGAGATATGGGGAGAGAGAGATATGGGGAGGAGAGGGAGGAGAGATATATGGGGAGGAGAGGGGGAGAGAGATATGGGGAGGAGAGGGAGGAGAGAAATATGGGGAGGAGAGGGGGAGAGAGATATGGGGAGGGAGGGGGAGAGGGAGGAGAGAGATATGGGGAGAGAGGAGAAGAGAGATATGGGGAGGAGAGAGGGAGAGAGATATGGGGGGAGAGGGGGAGAGGGAGGAGAGAGATATGGGGAGAGAGAGAGAGAAGAGAGATATGGGGAGGAGAGGGGGAGAGAGATATGGAGAGGAGAGGGGGAGAGAGATATGGAGAGGAGAGGGGGAGAGGGAGGAAAGAGATATGGGGAGGAGAGGGAGGAGAGATATATGGGGAGGAGAGGGGGGAGAGATATGGGGAGGAGAGGGGGAGAGAGATATGGGGAGGAGAGGGGGGAGAGGGAGGAGAGAGATATGGGGAGGAGAGAGAGAAGAGAGATATGGGGAGGAGAGAGGGAGAGAGATATGGGGAGGAGAGGGGGAGAGGGAGGGAGAGATATGGGGAGAGAGAGAGAAGAGAGATATGGGGAGGAGAGGGGGAGAGAGATATGGAGAGGAGAGGGGAGAGGGAGGAAAGAGATATGGGGAGGAGAGAGATATGGGGAGGAGAGGGAGGAGAGATGGGGGAGGAGAGGGGGAGAGAGATATGGGGAGGAGAGGGAGGAGAGAAATATGGGGAGGAGAGGGGGGAGAGAGATATGGGGAGGAGAGGGGGAGAGGGAGGAGAGAGATATGGGGAGGAGAGAGAGAAGAGAGATATATGGGGAGGAGAGAGGGAGAGAGAGGGGAAGAGAGAGTGATGAGAAGGGTTGTTCATGTCCTTTACAGCTGGTGCTGTTTGTGACTGTGTTCTAAATCAAATCAAATAACATTTGTCCCAGGCTTGGGAAACAACAGGTGGAGACTAACAGTGAAATGCTTACTGACGGGCCCTTCACAACAATGCAGAGAGAAACATTTTAAAGTAACAGAAAAATAACACAAGTAACTTGGCGATACACACGTTGTACCAGTACTGAGTCTATGATAACATGACTATACACACAGGATACCAGTACTGAGTCTATGATAACATGACTATACACACAGGGTACCAGTACTGAGTCTATGATAACATGACTATACACACAGGATACCAGTACTGAGTCTATGATAACATGACTATACACACAGGATACCAGTACTGAGTCTATGATAACATGACTATACACACAGGGTACCAGTACTGAGTCTATGATAACATGACTATACACACAGGGTACCAGTACTGAGTCTATGATGTGTATAGTCACCTGTGTGTGTGTATTGGTGTTGTGCGTAACCTGTGTGTGTTGTGTTGTTGTGCGTAACCTGTGTGTGTTGTGTTGTTGTGCGTAACCTGTGTGTGTTGTGTTGTTGTGCGTAACCTGTGTGTGTTGTGGTGGTGTGCGTAACCTGTGTCTGTTGTGGTGGTGTGCGTAACCTGTGTGTGTTGTGGTGGTGTGCGTAACCTGTGTGTGTTGTGGTGGTGTGCGTAACCTGTGTGTGTTGTGGTGGTGTGCGTAACCTGTGTGTGTTGTGGTGGTGTGCGTAACCTGTGTGTGTTGTGGTGGTGTGCGTAACCTGTGTGTGTTGTGGTGGTGTGCGTAACCTGTGTCTGTTGTGGTGTTGTGCGTAACCTGTGTGTGTGTGTGCGTAACCTTTGTGTGTTGTGGTGTTGTGCGTAACCTGTGTGTGTGTGTTGTGGTGTTGTGTGTGTGTGCTTACCAAAGTCGCTGGTACATACCGCCATCAGGATCTGGTCATCTGTGCAGGGTGTACAGGAGGCTGAGAGAGAGACATGAGACATGAGACACATCACATATACACCACCACACACCACCACACACCACCACCATACCCCACCACACACCACCACACACCCCACCACACCCCACCACCATACCCCACCATACACACCCCACCACCATATACCACCACACACCCCACCACCATACACCACCACACCCCACCACCATACACCCCCACACACCATACACCACCACACACACCACCACCATACACCACCACACACCCCACCACCACCACACCCCACATCCCACCATACACCGCCACACACCACCACTATACACCACACACCCCACACCACCACCATACACCACCACACCCCACCACCATACACCACACACCCCACACCACCACCATACACCACCACACCCCACCACCACCATACACCACCAGTCAAACGTTTTAGAACACCTACTCATTCAAAGGTTTTTCTTGATGTTTTACTATTTTCTCCATTGTAGAATAATAGTGAAGACATCAAAACTATGAAATAGCCTGGAGGTGTGTTGGGTCAAAACTATGAAATAGCCTGGAGGTGTGTTGGGTCAAAACTATGAAATAGCCTGGAGGTGTGTTGGGTCAAAACTATGAAATAGCCTGGAGGTGTGTTGGGTCAAAACTATGAAATAGCCTGGAGGTTTGTTGGGTCATTGACCTGTTGAAAACAAATGATAGTCCCACTAAGCCCAAACCAGATGGGATGGCGTAACGCTGCAGAATGCTGTGGTAGCCATGCTGGTTAAGTGTGCCTTGAATTCTAAATTAATCTCAGACAATGTCACCAGCAATATTCCGCCACACCATAACACCTCCTCCTCCATGCTTTACGGTGTGAAATACACAAACAGAGATCATCCATACACCCACACCATAACACCTCCTCCTCCATGCTTTACGGTGTGAAATACACAAACAGAGATCATCCATACACCCACACCATAACACCTCCTCCTCCATGCTTTACAGTGTGAAATACACAAACAGAGGTCATCCATACACCCACACCATAACACCTCCTCCTCCATGCTTTACGGTGTGAAATACACAAACAGAGATCATCCATACATCCACACCATAACACCTCCTCCTCCATGCTTTACGGTGTGAAATACACAAACAGAGATCATCCATACACCCACACCATAACACCTCCTCCTCCATGCTTTACGGTGTGAAATACACAAACAGAGATCATCCATACACCCACACCATAACACCTCCTCCTCCATGCTTTACGGTGTGAAATACACAAACAGAGATCATCCATACACCCACACCATAACACCTCCTCCTCCATGCTTTACGGTGTGAAATACACAAACAGAGATCATCCATACATCCACACAGCGTCTCACAAAGACACGGAGGTTGGAACCAAAAATCTCCAATTTAGACTCCAGACCAAAGGACACATTTCCACCGGTGTCTAATGTCCATTGCTCGTGTTTCTTGGCCCAAGCAAGTCTCTTCTTCTTATTGGGGTCCTTTAGTAGTGGTTTCTTTGCAGCAATTCAACCATGAAGGCCTGATTCATGTAGTCTCCGCTGAACAGTTGATGTTGTGATGTGTCTGTTACCTGAACTCTGTGAAGCATTTATTTGGGCTGCAATTTCTGAGGCTGGAAACTTTAATGAACTTATCCTCTGCAGCAGAGGTAACTCTGGGTCTTCCCTTCCTGTGGTGGTCCTCATGAGAGCCAGTTTCATCATAGTGCTTGATGGTTTTTGCAACTGCGCTTGAAGAAACGTTGAAAGCGAATTGACTGACCTTCATGTCTTAAAGTAATGATGGACTGTTGTCTCTCTTTGCTTATTTGAGCTGTCCTTGGACTTGGTCTTTTACCAAATAGGGCTATATTCTGTATAACCCCCTCCCCTGTCACAACTCAACGTTTCCTTCTGAAATGCTCTAAGAAGGAGAGAAATGATCTTTTAAAAAGGCACACCTGTTAATTGAAATGCATTCCAGGTGACTAACTCATTAAGCTGATTGAGAGAATGCCAAGAGTGTGCAAAGCTGTCATCAAGGCAAAGGGTGGCAATTTGAAAAATCTCAAATATAAAATATATTTTGATTCGTTTAACACTTTTTTGGTTACTGCATGATTCCATATAGAAAATAGTACAAATAAAGAAAAGCCCTTGAATTAGTAGGTTTTCTAAAACGGTTGACCGGTCATGTACAACACTAGCATCAGATATAAAGAAGACTTCTTTCCCTCCCCCATCCATCCCTCACTTCCTGAGAGAGGGGAGAGGTGTGAGAGGGGGAAGTCTGGTTCTCTCACCCCCTTGTTGTTCCCCCTAGCTCTATTTGGGGTAGAGAGGGAGGGGTGAGGCAAGAGAGGGGGAGGAATGAGGGATGAGGAGGAAGAGGGAGAGGAATGAGGGAGAAAGGGAGGAATGAGGAGGGAGAGAGGGAGGGGTGAGGAGGGAGGGATGAGGAGGGAGAGAGAGAGGGAGGGATGAGAGAGGGAGGGGTGAGGAGGGAGGGTGAGGAGGGAGAGAGAGAGGGAGGGATGAGAAGGGAGAGAGGGAGGGATGAGAAGGGGAGAGGGAGGGTGAGAAGGGAGAGAGGGAGGGGTGAGAAGGGAGAGAGGGAGGGGAGGAGGGAGAGAGGGAGGGATGAGAAGGGAGAGAGGGAGGGGTGAGAAGGGAGAGAGGGAGGGGTGAGGAGGGAGAGAGGGAGGGATGAGAAGGGAGAGAGGGAGGGATGAGAAGGTAGAGAGGGAGGGATGAGAAGGGAGAGGGAGGGATGAGAAGGGAGAGAGGGAGGGGTGAGAAGGGAGAGAGGGAGGGATGAGATGGATGTCTATGGGGGAGGGTACAAGATTAAGGATTTTCGTGTGTGTGTGTGTGTGTGTGTGTGTGTGTGTGTGTGTGTGTGTGTGTGTGTGTGTGTGTGTGTGTGTGTGTGTGTGTGTGTGTGTGTGTGTGTGTGTGTGTGTGTGTGTGTGTGTGTGTGTGTGTGTGTGTGTGTGTGTGAGAGAGAGTGAAACAACAGGTGGGAGAGGGTAGTCAGGGTGGTAACCTTTGACCCTGTCTGCCAGTAAAACAACTATTAAACACACACAGTCTTTCTCTTTGTCTGTCAATGGTTTTATGGTGCACACATACCTGTACTAGGCAGATACAAACATATCTCTCTCTTTCACCCTCCCTCCATACCTGTACTAGGCAGATACAAACCTTTCTCCCTCCGTCCATACCTGTACTAGGCAGTAGGCAGATACAAAACATATCTCTCTCTCTTTCACCCTCCCTCCATACCTGTACTAGGCAGATACAAACCTTTTCTCTCTCCATACCTGTACTAGGCAGATACAAACCTTTCTCTCTCTCCATACCTGTACTAGGCAGATACAAACCTTTCTCTCTCTCCATACCTGTAGGCAGATACAAACCTTTCTCTCTCCATACCTGTACCAGGCAGATACAAAACATATCTCTCTCTTTCACCCTCCCTCCATACCTGTACTAGGCAGATACAAACCTTTCTCTCTCTCCATACATGTACCAGGCAGATACAAAACATATCTCTCTCTCTCTTTCACCCTCCCTCCATACCTGTACTAGGCAGATACAAACCTTTCTCCCTCCGTCCATACCTGTACTAGGCAGATACAAACCTTTCTCTCTCTCCATACCTGTACTAGGCAGATACAAAACATATCTCTCTCTCTTTCACCCTCCCTCCATACCTGTACTAGGCAGATACAAACCTTTCTCTCTCTCCATACCTGTACTAGGCAGATACAAACCTTTCTCTCTCTCCATACCTGTACTAGGCAGATACAAACCTTTCTCTCTCTCCATACCTGTACTAGGCAGATACAAACCTTTCTCTCTCTCCATACCTGTACCAGGCAGATACAAAACATATCTCTCTCTCTCTTTCACCCTCCCTCCATACCTGTACTAGGCAGATACAAACCTTTTTCTCTCTCCATACATGTACCAGGCAGATACAAAACATATCTCTCTCCATACCTGTACTAGGCAGATACAAAACATATCTCTCTCTCTTTCACCCTCCCTCCATACCTGTACTAGGCAGATACAAACCTTTCTCTCTCTCCATACCTGTACTAGGCAGATCTTTCTCTCTCCATACCTGTTAGGCAGATACAAACCTTTCTCCTCTCCATACCTGTACTAGGCAGATACAAACCTTTCTCTCTCCATACCTGTACCAGGCAGATACAAAACATATCTCTCTCTCTCTTTCACCCTCCCTCCATACCTGTACTAGGCAGATACAAACCTTTCTCTCTCTACCAGGCAGATACAAAACATATCTCTCTCTCTCTTTCACCCTCCCTCCATACCTGTACTAGGCAGATACAAACCTTTCTCTCTCTCCATACCTGTACCAGGCAGATACAAAACATATCTCTCTCTTTCTCTTTCTCCCTCCTTCCATACCTGTACTAGGCAGATACAAACCTTTCTCTCTCTCCCGTTCTCCCTCCCTCCAACTCTCCCTCCCTCCATTCTCCATCTGACCAATCATATCCTCTCCCTGTCTTGCAGCAGACACCACCGATTGACAGCTGGATGATGATTGGCTGACCCCTGGGCTTGACCCCAGTGTGACCTGTTGATTAGCCTGCTTGTATTTATAAGTCAGAGAGGGAGACGAGAGAGAGAGGAGGGAGGGAGATGGGAGAGAGAGGAGGGAGGGAGATGGGAGAGAGAGGAGGGAGGGAGATGGGAGAGAGAGGAGGGAGGGAGATGGGAGAGAGAGGAGGGAGGGAGATGGGAGAGAGAGGAGGGAGGGAGATGGGAGAGAGAGGAGGGAGGGAGATGGGAGAGAGAGGAGGGAGGGAGATGGGAGAGAGAGGAGGGAGGGAGATGGGGTGAGAGGAGGGAGGGAGGGGATAGAGAGACGGGTGAGAAGCAGTAGAGGACAGCAGTAAGAGAGGGAGGGGGTGTCTGGTCCGGTCTGTCTCTTGAGTGACAGCAGGGCTGTGGATGTGTGGGTCTGGGCTAGACTGCTTTATTAGGCTAGACAGACAGACACCCTGTTTAACTCCTGTCATCTCCTGCCCCCCCCCACACACACACACATTTCTACCCCGGCCTCCCCTTCTTCAGCCATCACAAGACCTATTAAATGTGTCTAGGGGTCCGTTGAACCAGTGGTTCATTCTTCCTCCTCTCTCTGGACTCTGTCACTGACTCTGTCCATCTGTCATGTTACTTTGTACAGCCCTTGATCAGGGGAACGGGTTCTATCGCCTGGGTTCTACCATGGAATGTGTGTCTTACCAGGTCCAGTGTTTAGGTGTGTGTGTGTGTTGGTCTCTTACCAGGTCCAGTGTTCAGGTGTGTGTGTGTGTTGGTCTCTTACCAGGTCCAGTGTTCAGGTGTGTGTGTGTGTTGGTCTCTTACCAGTGTTCAGTGTTCAGGTGTGTGTGTGTGTTGGTCTCTTACCAGTGTTCAGTGTTCAGGTGTGTGTGTGTGTTGGTCTCTTACCAGTGTTCAGTGTTCAGGTGTGTGTGTGTGTTGGTCTCTTACCAGGTCCAGTGTTGAGGTGTGTGTGTGTGTTGGTCTCTTACCAGGTCCAGTGTTCAGGTGTGTGTGTGTGTCTCTTACCAGTGCCAGTGTTGAGGTGTGTGTGTGTGTCTCTTACCAGTGCCAGTGTTGAGGTGTGTGTGTGTGTCTCTTACCAGTGCCAGTGTTGAGGTGTGTGTGTGTGTCTCTTACCAGTGCCAGTGTTGAGGTGTGTGTGTGTGTGTGTGTGTGTGTGTGTGTGTGTGTGTGTGTGTGTGTGTGTGTGTGTGTGTGTGTGTGTGTGTGTGTGTGTGTGTGTGTGTGTGTGTGTGTGTGTGTGTGTGTGTGTGTGTGTCTCTTACCAGTGCCAGTGTTGAGGTGTGTGTGTGTGTGTTGGTCTCTTACCAGTGCCAGTGTTGAGGTGTGTGTGTGTGTGTTGGTCTCTTACCAGTGCCAGTGTTGAGGTGTGTGTGTGTGTGTGTGTGTTGGTCTCTTACCAGTGCCAGTGTTGAGGTGTGTGTGTGTGTTGGTCTCTTACCAGGTCCAGTGTTGAGGTGTGTGTGTGTTGGTCTCTTACCAGGTCCAGTGTTGAGGTGTGTGTGTGTTGGTCTCTTACCAGGTCCAGTGTTGAGGTGTGTGTGTGTTGGTCTCTTACCAGGTCCAGTGTTGAGGTGTGTGTGTGTTGGTCTCTTACCAGGTCCAGTGTTGAGGTGTGTGTGTGTGTGTGTGTGTGTGTGTGTGTGTGTGTGTGTGTGTGTGTGTGTGTGTGTGTGTGTGTGTGTGTGTGTGTGTGTGTGTGTGTGTGTGTGTGTGTGTGTGTGTGTGTGTGTGTGTGGTGGTCTTACCAGTGCCAGTGTTGAGGTGTGTGTGTGTCTTGGTCTCTTACCAGGTCCAGTGTTGAGGTGTGGGTACAGATGAGCTCCAGGTCCGTGGCTGGCCACCAGTTCATACTGAAACACTGTGATCCTCTTGCTGATGTCCTGCTGGCCCACTGCCTCTATGAACAGCGCCCCCTCTGTCAGGGAGAAACACTGCACCCTGCCATGCGCCTGGAAATATAACAAACATGATTAAATACGTACTGGTGTGATGACACTGAGATAATCATTTTCACATGAGTACTTTATGAACATATCAACAATTATATTTACAGTGGTTAAACTTAAGCATGTGTTTTCTGCCTATGTAACCTGCTCTGTGCTGTTCTCAGTCAGGTTACTGTGAAATATCTGTGCTGTTCTCAGTCAGGTTACTGTGAAATATCTGTGCTGTTCTCAGTCAGGTTACTGTGAAATATCTGTGCTGTTATCAGTCAGGTTACTGTGAAATATCTGTGCTGTTATCAGTCAGGTTACTGTGAAATATCTGTGCTGTTATCAGTCAGGTTACTGTGAAATATCTGTGCTGTTATCAGTCAGGTTACTGTGAAATATCTACTTCTGATGTAAAAAAGGGATTTATGAATAAACGTGACTGACCGACTGAATGACCGACCGACTGAATGACTGACCGACTGATTGACTGAATGACTGACCATCTACCTGTTCTGTCTCAGACATCAGCAGGCGGAGCTGTCCAGCTCTCTCCAGGTAGAGGTGTGATCCGCGGAGTCTGTCTGGGGCTTGATGCAGGCGTGCAGGCGGGGGAAGCCCCAGACGTGGGCTCCGTGTTGGGCCGCAGGTTGACGATGAGGGCCCCAGTAGGATAGAGCCACTCTAGACTGCCCTGGGAGCAACGCAGGTATACCTGCTCCACATCACGGGAGTGAGACTCATGGGTCAGACCACTGGGAGAGGAGAGAGGGAGAGAGAGAGGGAAGGTGAGAGGGAGAGAGGGAGGAGGAGAGAGGGAGGAGGAGAGAGGGAGAGAGGGAGGAGGAGAGGGAGAGAGGGAGGAGGAGAGAGGGAGAGAGGGAGGAGGAGAGGTTATGATGATGAGGGGGAGGAGGAGAGGTTATGATGATGAGGGAGGGGAGGTATATGATGATGAGGGAGGGGGAGAGGTTATGATGATGAGGAGGAGGAGAGGTTATGATGATGAGGGAGGGGGGAGAGGTTAGGATGATGGGGAGGGAGAGGTTATGATGATGAGGAGGGGAGAGGTTATGATGATGAGGAGGGAGGAGAGGTTATGATGATGAGGAGGGGGAGAGGTTATGATGATGAGGGAGGGGGAGAGGTTAGGATGATGGGGGAGGAGAGGTTATGATGATGGGGGAGGAGAGGTTATGATGATGAGGGAGGAGAGGTTATGATGATGAGGGATGATGGGGGAGAGGTTAGGATGATGGGGGAGGAGAGGTTATGATGATGAGGGAGGTTAGGATGAGGAGAGGTTATGATGATGAGGGAGGAGGAGAGGTTATGATGATGAGGGAGGGGGAGAGGTTATGATGATGAGGGAGATGATGAGGGAGAGGTTATGATGATGAGGGAGGAGGAGGAGAGGTTAGGATGATGGGGAGGAGAGGTTATGATGATGGGGAGGAGAGGTTATGATGATGGGGAGTTATGATGATGGGGAGGAGAGGTTATGATGATGGGGGAGGAGAGGTTATGATGATGAGGGAGGAGAGGTTATGATGATGAGGGAGGAGAGGTTATGATGATGAGGGAGGAGAGGTTATGATGATGAGGGAGGAGAGGTTATGATGATGAGGGAGGAGAGGTTATGATGATGAGGAGGAGAGGTTATGATGATGAGGAGGGGGAGAGGTTATGATGATGGGGGAGGAGAGGTTATGATGATGAGGAGGAGAGTTTATGATGATGAGGAGGAGAGGTTATGATGATGAGGAGGAGAGGTTATGATGATGAGGGAGGAGGAGAGGGTAGAGGGGGATAGAAGAGGTTAGGAAACTTGTTATGAATATATTTGATGTTTGAGGAAGCAATGTTGTTGGTCATAAACATGAACACAACAAACATATTTAACAGTTAACTTCCTATGCATGATACCTTATCACTTAGTTAAGAGGTCGTTTAAAGAGCAACTTGATTACAGCATGAGTCTCTCTCTCTATAAACTGTGACCCGATGTGACCAATACCCGGAGCGCAGGGGAGGGAGGATGTGGTCGGTTATCTGGGATGCGCGCACTTTAAGATCAGTAAAGATAAACACTTTAAGATCAGTAAAAGATAAACACTTTAAGATCAGTAAAAGATAAACACTTTAAGATCAGTAAAAGATAAACACTTTAAGATCAGTAAAAGATAAAGTAAGAAAAGATAAACACTTTAAGATCAGTAAAAGATAAACACTTTAAGATCAGTAAAAGATAAACGTGTTCGAAGTTGATATCTTCAAATGAAAACCGCACCGCGGCGCGGCAACATTACAGGAGTGGCTGCGCACTCACTATCTGGAGGGTGCCATGCTATATACAATAGCCTAGAACACAGTTTTATGAGTATGTGAAAGGTAAGGTATGAACTCAACACGAGATGTAGCGCTGAAAACCTATTATGTCCCCTCTGACGGCTCCACGGTCCAAGCGCCCAACCCAAGCTCTCCTTTTCCCTCTGGTGGCTCCACGGTCCAAGCGCCCAACCCAAGCTCTCCTTTTGGCGCACGCACGGAGATTTGGTATATTGAACTGGAACATTTCAAAATATGTTATCGTGTTTTCTTTGAATATTATGGCACGCCGCCAATTGGAGCTCACATCGCTATAGGCTACAGGACAGGAGAAACAAACACGTTCCCTATGCAAATCCATCAGGCCTAAACTGCATAACGCATGTATAAACACAATCTCATTGTATAAGGAAGGACGTCTCCCTCCTCCTCCCTCCCTCCCTCCCTCCCCTCCCCCTCCCTCCCTCCCTCCCTCCCTCCCTCCCTCCCTCCCTCCCTCACTCTCACAGAGGCTGGGGGTGTCAAGGGGTTCACCCCCCGGGGTTCACCCCCCTTCCCCCGTTTATTGCAAAAACATATGAAATGCATCAGACTTAATCTATCCAACCTGTTTGCACCTACACATATGCTGTGGTCTCGCTGTTCAGGACATTATTGCGCAACATCTGGAAGTGCAGGGAGGAAACGAGGGTTTCCATAACATCTACCGTTGTTGGACTGACTGTATCAGCCTGTTATACTGGTTCCTAGCAACACTGCCATAGACTATTACCCAACACTCCTTTAACCACTCGGCAACAGGATTGTAGGCTTATAGTCTACATCCTATAAGGGTTAATAAAACGTGTCGAATAACACACATGCAATAATAAACGTATAGCCTACCTTCCTCTCCAGCTGCACTGGTCGCTGGTGTACTGCGCCGAGGCGACCCTACAGAGAAACACAGCCGCTACCCAGTGCGCTAAACCTGGCCACAGCATGGTTGACCAACCGCTCCTCCGCCCCAGTATGGTCAGACCACGTCCCGCCTTTCAGTAACCACAAAAATCCACCAATAAATCCTGCAAGTGACTATTTATTCACATCGTGGTCTCTGGAAAGAAGGTTACGGGTCCATCAGAATCAACAGTTCTGTTTTGTACCGTAAAAGTTCAGTTTCATTTCGACAGGATGGATTATCCGTGTAAAACCGTTGGGAGCCTCCGGCAGTAGACTGGTGACTAACAGACAGGAGGAAGTCCTGACATTAATAACGAACTTCTGCTGCTGCCTGGGCTCCAGCTCCGCACACGTCACCCCGCCCAGACTCGTGCCAGCAGCTGACTCCTCCGCTTGAGTGACACGCTCCAAACCACGCCCCGAGCGGACGAACTTCTCCGTCTCTCGCTCAGTGTGAATGTGTGTGTGTGCGTCTTAACGCGGACATGCACGGATTCTCTTGGCGCCACATCCAGATAGCTCTTATAAATATTAGTACGGCAGCACGCGCAGGTCTGAAAATAGCCTACATCAGCGTCGTGTTGCAGAGCAGTAAATATCCACTCACTCACACACAAATATGCACACGCACAAATTCAAAACACCTTCACACAGCCCCCGCGGGTGAGAAACAGTAACCACTTGCACCGATATATTAGAGTAATACAGATCAATAAACTCGTGTGTAATTGCCTACAATGTGTATCTTAATTAAACGGTTTTGAGATAATATAGCTCATACGTGTAAGAAGCGTCTGCTTTATTTGTTTGTATACTAAATAGCCGATTAGTAATAGACATAGGACTAGATTGGAGGGCCCTGAAGTCTATATTCTGAAACCAATGAGCGAAGCAGATTCCTGTGCTCTCCATCTGTTCTGACCCGACAGCTAGTCACACTAAACGCCCCCTTGGTTCTGGGGCGCTTTTCCCGTGAGAAAACAGTCAGAACGTCAACCGTGTAACCGACTTGTCACATTCCCTCCCCTGACAGCTTCAGAAATGTAACACATTTAGAGAAATATCAACATGTACCACACACACACACACACACACACACACACACACACACACACACACACACACACACACACACACACACACACACACACACACACACACACACACACACACACACACACACACACACACACACACACACACACACACACACACACACGTTATTATCTCTAACTCTATAGAAAGGTTTTAACCATGTATAATAAATATATAGTCTGTGATCTATTA
>NW_025746340.1:67500-105000 GCF_021184085.1 Oncorhynchus gorbuscha
TCTGGTTGTTACTAAGGCTTTATAACTGTTATATATATTTATATTATACCCTGTCTGGTTGTTACTAAGGCTTTATAACTGTTATACATGTATATTATACCCTGTCTGGTTGTTATATATATATTTATATTATACCCTGTCTGGTTGTTACTAAGGCTTTATAACTGTTATATATATATATATATATTATACCCCGTCTGGTTGTTATATATTATACCCTGTCTGGTTGTTACTAAGGCTTTATAACTGTTATATATTTATATTATACCCTGTCTGGTTCTTACTAAGGCTTTATAACTATTATATATATTTATATTATACCCTGTCTGGTTGTTACTAAGGCTTTATAACTGTTATATATATATATATTATACCCTGTCTGGTTGTTACTAAGGCTTTATAACTGTTATATATATATATATTATACCCTGTCTGGTTGTTATATATTATTCCCTGTCTGGTTGTTACTAAGGCTTTATAACTGTTGAATATATATATTATACCCTGTCTGGTTGTTATATATATATATATTATACCCTGTCTGGTTGTTACTAAGGCTTTATAACTGTTATATATTTATATTATACCCTGTCTGGTTGTTATATATTTATATTATACCCTGTCTGGTTGTTACTAAGGCTTTATAACTGTTATATATTTATATTATACCCTGTCTGGTTGTTACTAAGGCTTTAAAACTTTATAACCCTGTCTGGTTGTTATATATTTATATTATACCCTGTCTGGTTGTTACTAAGGCTTTATAACGGTTATATATATATATTATACCCTGTCTGGTTGTTACTAAGGCTTTATAACTGTTATATATTTATATTAAACCCTGTCTGGTTGTTACTAAGGCTTTATAACTGTTATATATATATATATATATATTATACCCTGTCTGGTTGTTACTAAGACTTTATAACTGTTATATATTTATATTATACCCTGTCTGGTTGTTACTAAGGCTTTATAACTGTTGAATATATATATTATACCCTGTCTGGTTGTTATATATTTATATTATACCCTGTCTGGTTGTTATATATTTATATTAGACCCTGTCTGGTTGTTACTAAGGCTTTATAACTGTTGAATATATATATTATACCCTGTCTGGTTGTTATGTATTATACCCTGTCTGGTTGTTACTAAGGCTTTATAACTGTTATATATTTATATTATACCCTGTCTGGTTGTTACTAAGGCTTTATAACTGTTATTATATATATATATATATATATATTATACCCTGTCTGGTTGTTATATATTTATATTAGACCCTGTCTGGTTGTTACTAAGGCTTTATAACTGTTGAATATATATATTATACCCTGTCTGGTTGTTATGTATTATACCCTGTCTGGTTGTTACTAAGGCTTTATAACTGTTATATATTTATATTAGACCCTGTCTGGTTGTTACTAAGGCTTTATAACTGTTGAATATATATATTATACCCTGTCTGGTTGTTATGTATTATACCCTGTCTGGTTGTTACTAAGGCTTTATAACTGTTATATATTTATATTATACCCTGTCTGGTTGTTACTAAGGCTTTATAACTGTTATTATATATATATATATTATACCCTGTCTGGTTGTTACTAAGGCTTTATAACTGTTGAATATATATATTATACCCTGTCTGGTTGTTATATATTTATATTATACCCTGTCTGGTTGTTATATATTTATATTATACCCTGTCTGGTTGTTACTAAGGCTTTATAACTGTTATATATTTATATTATACCCTGTCTGGTTGTTACTAAGGCTTTATAACTGTCTGGTTGTTACTAAGGCTTTAAAACTGTTGAATATATATATTAAACCCTGTCTGGTTGTTATATATTTATATTATACCCTGTCTGGTTGTTATATATTTATATTATACCCTGTCTGGTTGTTACTAAGGCTTTATAACTGTTATATATTTATATTATACCCTGTCTGGTTGTTACTAAGGCTTTATAACTGTTATATATTTATATTATACCCTGTCTGGTTGTTATATATTTATATTATACCCTGTCTGGTTGTTACTAAGGCTTTATAACTGTTATATATTTATATTATACCCTGTCTGGTTGTTATATATTATACCCTGTCTGGTTGTTACTAAGGCTTTATAACTTAAATATTTATTGAGGCCAAACGCTGGTTAAAGAGGGTGTGTGAAGGTGAGCGCCGGTCAAAGTATCAGGAGAATATTATGCTGCAGTCAAAGATCAGCAGGCTGTGTACGTGTGTGTGTGTGTGTCTGTACATACGTGTGTGTGTGCGTGCCAGGGCACACGCCTAGCTCATTATACCATTAGCAGAGATTACCGACCTGGCGGAGATACGATCCGGAACAACGAACAACAGGACACACAGACGCACACACACTTTTTCCACTCACCAGCTTGACACAGATGATGTAGGGTGGAGACGCATCTCTGTAGTGCAGTACAGGGATCTGAGGCTTGGGCCTCTCCTGGGAGGAAGACAGGAGGAACAATGAGGAGAGGAAAAGGACACAAACATAATAACATGGTTAGGACTTCTCCTTCTATGGTAGCTTAGATCCAAGATCTGATCTGACATCTATGGTAGCTTAGCTCCAAGATCTGATCTGACATCTATGGTAGCTTAGCTCCAAGATCTGATCTGACATCTATGGTAGCTTAGCTCCAAGATCTGATCTGACATCTATGGTAGCTTAGCTCCAAGATCTCATCTGACATCTATGGTAGCTTAGATCCCAGATCTGATCTGACATCTATGGTAGCTTAGATCCAAGATCTGATCTGACATCTATGGTAGCTTAGATCCAAGATCTGATCTGACATCTATGGTAGCTTAGCTCCAAGATCTGATCTGACATCTATGGTAGCTTAGATCCAAGATCTGATCTGACATCTATGGTAGCTTAGATCCAAGATCTGATCTGACATCTATGGTAGCTTAGCTCCAAGATCTCATCTGACATCTATGGTAGTTTGGTTCTAGAGTGTTGTGGTATCTATGGTAGCTTAGCTCCAAGATCTGATCAGACATCTATGGTAGTTTGGTTCTAGAGTGTTGTGGTATCTATGGTAGTTTGGTTCTAGAGTGTTGTGGTATCTATGGTAGTTTGGTTCTAGAGTGTTGTGGTATCTATGGTTCTAGAGTGTTGTGGTATCTATGGTTCTAGAGTGTTGTGGTATCTATGGTTCTAGAGTGTAGGGTCGCACCTTGGACTCCTCATAGGTGTAGAAGCCTTTCTTGATCTTATTCTCGTCCACGTCGCAGAACGCTCGAACCTGACCAACACACACAAAACCGCTGTTTGTAAATGTATGTACACACACTATTAAGGTCAACATCTGTCGTTCTGCCCCTGAGCAAGGCAGTTAACCCACTCTTCCCGGGTGCTGAAGACGTGATGTCGATTAAGGCAGCCCCCACACCTCTGATTCAGCCCACCACACCTGGTGTATCAGTCAGTGTAACAGTAGATTGTGATCCACGACCCATTATGACCAGTTGGGACCAGCTGGCTCCTCCTACTACAGTGTCTCAACACAGAGTGTCCCAAATCGTATCCTATTCCCTATTCAGTGCACTACTTTTGACCAAATCGGATCCTATTATTGACACTAAATAGGGAATAGTGCCATTTGAGATGCAGCTCCATGTTGTCATGACGGATCAGAGGACAAAGGATAAACAGCTCCGTGTTGTCATGACGGATCAGAGGACACAGCTCTGTGTTGTCATGACGGATCAGAGGACACAGCTCCATGTTGTCATGATGGATCAGAGGACACAGCTCCGTGTTGTCATGACGGATCAGAGGACACAGGATAAACAGCTCCGTGTTGTCATGACGGATCAGAGGACAAAGGATAAACAGCTCCGTGTTGTCATGACGGATCAGAGGACACAGGATAAACAGCTCCGTGTTGTCATGACGGATCAGAGGACACAGCTCCATGTTGTCATGATGGATCAGAGGACACAGGATAAACAGCTCCGTGTTGTCATGACGGATCAGAGGACACAGGATAAACAGCTCCGTGTTGTCATGACGGATCAGAGGACACAGGATAAACAGCTCCATGTTGTCATGACGGATCAGAGGACACAGGATAAACAGCTCCATGTTGTCATGATGGATCAGAGGACACAGGATAAACAGCTCCATGTTGTCTGTTGTCATGACGGATCAGAGGACACAGCTCCATGTTGTCATGATGGATCAGAGGACAAAGGATAAACAGCTCCATGTTGTCATGACGGACCAGAGGACACAGGATAAACAGCTCCATGTTGTCATGATGGATCAGAGGACACAGCTCCATGTTGTCATGATGGATCAGAGGACACAGCTCCATGTTGTCATGATGGATCAGAGGACACAGCTCCATGTTGTCATGATGGATCAGAGGACAAAGGATAAACAGCTCCATGTTGGCATGATGGATCAGAGGACACAGCTCCATGTTGTCATGACGGATCAGAGGACACAGGATAAACAGCTCCATGTTGTCATGACGGATCAGAGGACACAGGATAAACAGCTCCATGTTGTCATGATGGATCAGAGGACACAGGATAAACAGCTCCATGTTGTCATGACGGATCAGAGGACACAGGATAAACAGCTCCATGTTGTCATGATGGATCAGAGGACACAGCTCCACGTTGTCATGATGGATCAGAGGACACAGGATAAACAGCTCCATGTTGTCATGACGGACCAGAGGACACAGCTCCATGTTGTCATGATGGATCAGAGGACACAGCTCCATGTTGTCATGATGGATCAGAGGACACAGCTCCACGTTGTCATGACGGATCAGAGGACACAGGATAAACAGCTCCATGTTGTCATGACGGATCAGAGGACACAGCTCCATGTTGTCATGACGGATCAGAGGACACAGGATAAACAGCTCCGTGTTGTCATGACGGATCAGAGGACACAGGATAAACAGCTCCATGTTGTCATGACGGATCAGAGGACACAGGATAAACAGCTCCATGTTGTCATGACGGATCAGAGGACACAGGATAAACAGCTCCATGTTGTCATGACGGATCAGAGGACACAGGATAAACAGCTCCATGTTGTCATGATGGATCAGAGGACACGGGATAAACAGCTCCATGTTGTCATGACGGATCAGAGGACACAGGATAAACAGCTCCACGTTGTCATGATGGATCAGAGGACACAGGATAAACAGCTCCTTGTTGTCATGACGGATCAGAGGACACAGCTCCGTGTTGTCATGACGGATCAGAGGACACAGGATAAACAGCTCCGTGTTGTCATGATGGATCAGAGGACACAGGATAAACAGCTCCTTGTTGTCATGACGGATCAGAGGACACAGCTCCGTGTTGTCATGACGGATCAGAGGACACAGGATAAACAGCTCCATGTTGTCATGATGGATCAGAGGACACAGGATAAACAGCTCCTTGTTGTCATGAGGATCAGAGGAACAGCTCCATGTTGTCATGACGGATCAGAGGACACAGGATAAACAGCTCCATGTTGTCATGATGGATCAGAGGACACAGCTCCATGTTGTCATGACGGATCAGAGGACACAGGATAAACAGCTCCGTGTTGTCATGATGGATCAGAGGACACAGCTCCATGTTGTCATGATGGATCAGAGGACACAGCTCCATGTTGTCATGACGGATCAGAGGACACAGCTCCATGTTGTCATGACGGATCAGAGGACACAGGATAAACAGCTCCATGTTGTCATGATGGATCAGAGGACACAGGATAAACAGCTCCTTGTTGTCATGACGGATCAGAGGACACAGCTCCGTGTTGTCATGACGGATCAGAGGACACAGGATAAACAGCTCCATGTTGTCATGATGGATCAGAGGACACAGCTCCATGTTGTCATGACGGATCAGAGGACACAGCTCCAGCTGTTGTTGACGGATCAGATGGACACAGGATAAACAGCTCCATGTTGTCATGATGGATCAGAGGACACAGCTCCATGTTGTCATGACGGATCAGAGGACACAGCTCCATGTTGTCATGACGGATCAGAGGACACAGCTCCATGTTGTCATGACGGATTAGAGGACACAGGATAAACAGCTCCATGTTGTCATGATGGATCAGAGGACACAGGATAAACAGCTCCATGTTGTCATGACGGATCAGAGGACACGGGATAAAGGATCATTGACCCTACAAACAGATCTAAGGTCAGCACTGTGTTCTGGGGAGGAGGGTCACCTGATCCTACCAATCAGAGAGCACTGACTGTGGAAGATGCAACCTAATTGGCTATTGAGAGTTTTGTTAACCTCTCCTGATTGGCTAGCAAGTGTTGCATAACCTTTTGCGATTGGCTGTTGAAAAGGTACATACCTTCTTCTGATTGAAGGAACTGAGGCAGCGGTATAGTTTCCGGCCCTGTTTCCCAGCATTCCATATGGTGAAGGATTCCCATTGGTTGATAACTCTCTCCTGGAGGAAGGCCACACGGAGGTTCCAAATGGTTTCCCTGGAGACCGGAGGACAGAGGAGGAGTTACAGACATGGACCACACACACACACACACACACCTAGAACAACAGCCTGATAGTTATCATATGGAGACATTAGTGAGCTCTTCCTCTGATGTGATGGTTTGACTGAAACACTGGGCCTCCATGACAAACAACCCTAATCCACCACCATAAACCATGGTTCTAGTCAAATACACACACAGGTGTACACACACACACACACATCCAATAAACACATACACACTGTGCATGGGTGGTCCCCATATTGCTTCCTTTAGCAGTTTCACTGATGCTTTGATTTAGGGGACCTAGATTAACACATAGAAATATATACACGCAGTGTGGACACACACACACACACACACACACACACACACACACACACACACACACACACACACACACACACACACACACACACACACACACACACACACACACACACACACACACACACACACACACACACACACACACACACACACACGATATGTAATCGTAGAGGGATTGACTCAGAAGTGTGAAGTGTCTGGAGAGTTAAGATGGTAGAAAAGAGAAACAGAGAGAGTGAGAGACAGAGGGAGAAGTTAAGTGAGAGATAACAGAGGGAGCTGGAAATATCACTGATAGACAAATAGAAAGAGAAAGGAGAGGGAGGAGAGAGGGAAGAGAGGAGAGAGGGAGGAGAGGAGAGAGGGAGGAGAGAGGGAAGAGATGAGAGAGGGAGGAGAGAGGGAAGAGAGAGTGAAGAGAGGAGAGAGGGAGGAGAGAGGGAAGAGAGAGTGAAGAGAGGAGAGAGGGAGGAGAGGAGAGAGGGAAGAGAGAGGGAAGAGAGAGGGAAGAGAGGAGAGAGGGAGGAGAGGAGAGAGGGAAGGAGGGGAGAGAGGGAGGAGAGAGGAGAGAGGGAGGGGAGAGAGAGAGAGGGAAGAGAGAGGGAAGAGAGGAGAGAGGGAGGAGAGGGAGAGAGGAAGAGAAGAGAGGGAAGAGAGAGAGAGGGAGGAGGGAGAGAGGACACAGGGGGACAAACATCTGCCTGGAGGTGACAGCATCCCCTCCCACATATGCCCCCCTAGGCACAACTATGACAACATAACCAACAAAACCGGGTCACAACTCCTGCAGCTCTGTCACACGCTGGGTATGTACATAGTCAACGGTAGGCTTTGAGGGGACTCCTATGGTAGGTACACCTATAGCTCATCTCTTGGCAGTAGTACTGTAGACTACTTTATCACTGACCTCAACCCAGAATCTCTCAGAGTGTTCACAGTCAGCCCACTGACACACCTATCAGACCACAGCAAAATCACAGTCTACTTGAACAGAGCAATACTCAATCATGAGGCATCAAAGCCAAAGGAACTGAGTAGCATTAAGAAATGCTATAGATGGAAGGAATGCAGTTTGGAAACCTTCCAAAAAACAATTAGGCAACAACAAATTCAATCCCTTTTAGACAATTTCCTGGGTAAAACGTTCCACTGTAATAGTGAAGGTGTAAACCTGGCAGTAGAAAATCTTAACAGTATATTGACCTCTCAGCTTCCCTATCAAATCTAAAAATCTCAAATAGAAAACCGAAGAAAATGAACAACAATGACAAATGGTTTGATGAAGAATGCAAAAATCTAAGAAAGAAATTGAGAAACCTGTCCAACCAAAAACATAGAGACCCGGAAAACCTGAGTCTACGCCTTCACTATGGTGAATCACTAAAACAATACAGAAATACACTACGGAAAGAGAAGGAACAGCACGTCAGGAATCAGCTCAATGTAATTGAAGAATCCATAGACTCTAACCACTTCTGGGAAAATTGGAAAACACTAAACAAACAACAACACGAATAATTATCTATCCAAAATGGAGATATATGGGTAAACCACTTCTCCAATCTTTTTGGTTCTATAACAAAGAACAAAGAGCAAAAACATATACATGATCAAATACAGATCTTAGAATCAACTATTAAAGACTACCAGAACCCACTGGATTCTCCAATTACATTAAATGAGTTACAGGACAAAATAAAATCCCTTCAACCCAAAAAGGCCTGTGGTGTCGATGGTATCCTCAATGAAATGATCAAATATACAGACAACAAATTCCAATTGGCTATATTAAAACTCTTTAACATCATACTTAGCTCTGGCATCTTCCCCAATATTTGGAACCAAGGACTGATCACCCCAATCCACAAAAGTGGAGACAAATTTGACCCCAATAACTACCGTGGAATATGTGTCAACAGTAACCTTGGGAAAATCCTCTGCATTATTATTAACAGCAGACTCGTACATTTCCTCAATGAAAACAATGTACTGAGCAAATGTCAAATTGGCTTTTTACCAAATTACCGTACAACAGACCATGTATTCACCCTGCACACCCTAATTGACAACCAAACAAACCAAAACAAAGGCAAAGTCTTCTCATGCTTTGTTGATTTCAAAAAAGCCTTCGACTCAATCTGGCATGAGGGGCTGCTATACAAACTGATGGAAAGTGGTGTTGGGGGTAAAACATACGACATTATAAAATCCATGTACACAAACAACAAGTGTGCTGTTAAAATTGGCAAAAAACACACACATTTCTTCACACAGGGTCGTGGGGTTAGACAGGGTTGCTGCTTAAGCCCCACCCTCTTCAACATATATATCAACGAATTGGCGCGGGCACTAGAACAGTCTGCAGCACCCGGCCTCCCCCTGCTAGAATCCGAAGTCAAATGTCTGCTGTTTGCTGATGATCTGGTGCTTCTGTCACCAACCAAGGAGGGCCTACAGCAGCACCTAGATCTTATGCACAGATTCTGTCAGACCTGGGCCCTGACAGTAAATCTCAGTAAGACCAAAATAATGTTCCAAAAAAGGTCCAGTCACCAGGACCACAAATACAAATTCCATCTAGACACTCTTGCCCTAGAGCACACAAAAAACTATACATAACTTGGCCTAAACATCAGCGCCACAGGTAACTTCCACAAAGCTGTGAACGATCTGAGAGACAAGGCAAGAAGGGCATTCTATGCCATCAAAAGAAACATAAATTTCAACATACCAATTAGGATTTGGCTAAAAATACTTGAATCAGTCATAGACCCCATTGCCCTTTATGGTTGTGAGGTCTGGGGTCCGCTCACCAACCAAGACTTCACAAAATGGGACAAACACCAAATTGAGACTCTGCACGCAGAATTCTGCAAAAATATCCTCCGTGTACAACGTAAAACACCAAATAATGCATGCAGAGCAGAATTAGGCCGATACCCACTAATTATCAAAATCCAGAAAAGAGCCGTTAAATTCTACAACCACCTAAAAGGAAGCGATTCACAAACCTTCCATAACAAAGCCATCACCTACAGAGAGATGAACCCCTAAGCAAGCTGGTCCTGAGGCTCTGTTCACAAACACACCCTACAGAGCCCCAGGACAACAGCACAATTAGACCCAACCAAATCATGAGAAAACAAAAGATAATTACTTGACACATTGGAAAGAATTAACAAAAAAACAGAGCAAACTAGAATGCTATTTGGCCCTACACAGAGAGTACACCGCGGCAGAATACCTGACCACTGTGACTGACCCAAAATTAAGGAAAGCTTTGACTATGTACAGACTCAGTGAGCATAGCCTTGCTATTGAGAAAGGCCGCCGTAGGCAGACATGGCTCTCAAGAGAAGACAGGCTATGTGCTCACTGCCCACAAAATGAGGTGGAAACTGAGCTGCACTTCCTAACCTCCTGCCCAATGTATGACCATATTAGAGAGACATATTTCCCCCAGATTACACAGATCCACAAAGAATTCGAAAACAAATCCAATTTTGAAAAACTCCCATATCTTTTGGGTGAAATTCCACAGTGTGCCATCACAGCAGCAAGATTTGTGACCTGTTGCCACGAGAAAAGGGCAACCAGTGAAGAACAAACACCATTGTAAATACAACCCATATTTATGCTTATTCATTTTATCTTGTGTCTTTTAACTATTTGTACATTGTATATATATATATAATATGACATTTGTAATGTCTTTACTGTTTTTAAACTTCTGTATGTGTAATGTTTACTGTTAATTCTGGTTGTTTTTCACTTTATATATTCACTTTGTATGTTGTCTACCTCACTTGCTTTGGCAATGTTAACACATGTTTCCCATGACAATAAAGCCCTTGAATTGAATTGAGAGGGAAGAGAGAGGGAGGAGAGAGGGAAGAGAGAGGGAAGAGAGGAGAGATGGAAGAGAGAAGGAGAGGGGGAAGAGAGAGGGAGGAGAGAGGGAAGAGAGAGGGAGAAGAGAGGGAAGAGAGAGGGGAGACAGAGGGAGGAGGGAGGGAGAGAAGTTAAGTGAGAGATAACAGAAGGAGCTGGAAATAAGACTGATAGACAAATAGAAAGAGAAAGGAGAGGGAGGAGAGGAGAGAAGGAGGAGAGAGGGAGGAGAGGAAAGAGAGGAGAGATGGAAGAGAGAAGGAGGAGAGAGGGAGGAGAGGAAAGAGAGGAGAGATGGAAGAGAGAAGGAGGAGAGAGGGAGGAGAGAGGGAGGAGAGGGAAGAGAGGAGAGATGGAAGAGAGAAGGAGGAGAGGGAAGAGATAGGGAGGAGAGAGGGAGGAGAGAGGGAGGAGAGAGGGAAGAGGGAAGAGAGGAGAGATGGAAGAGAGAAGGAGGAGAGAGGGAGGAGAGAGGGAAGAGATAGGGAGGAGAGAGGGAGGAGAGAGGGAAGAGAGGAGAGATGGAAGAGAGAAGGAGGAGAGATGGAAGAGAGAAGGAGGAGAGAGGGAGGAGAGAGGGGAGAGAGGGAAGAGAGGAGAGAAGGAGGAGAGAGGGAGGAGAGGGAAGAGATAGGGAGGAGAGAGGGAAGAGAGGAGAGAGGGAAGAGAGGAGAGAGGGAAGAGTGAGGGAAGAGTGAGGGAAGAGAGGGAAGAGAGGGAAGAGAGGGAAGAGAGAGAAGAGAGAGGGAGGAGAGAGGGAAGAGAGAGGGAAGAGAGAAGGAAGAGAGAGGCGAGGATGATTTGTAAAGGAGTAGATGGTGACAGCGCGTCAACAAGGTTAGATATACGATGAACAGATGGAAGGAAGGAGTGATAACAGGAACGAGAGGATGAGAGGGAGGAGGATATGAGGGAAGGGAAGGAGAGGTCTTCCCTATCAGAGTATTTACAGAAACAGGCTTTCCGCTACGCGTGTCCTACGTGTGTGTGTGTCGCTATAGAGGTTGGAAAGGGCAACACACACACACGGCAAGGGAATTCCAGAGCTGAGTGTGTGTGTCCAAGGATGAGGCTCAGGAAGGGGTCAGCTGGACAGCTGTGTGTAGCTGGAGGATATGGTGTGTGTGTGTGTGTGTGTGTGTGTGTGTGTGTGTGTGTGTGTGTGTGTGTGTGTGTGTGTGTGTGTGTGTGTGTGTGTGTGTGTGTGTGTGTGTGTGTGTGTGTGTGTGTGTGTGTGTGTGTGTGTGTGTGTGTGTGTGTGTGTGTGTGTGTGTGTATGTCTTACTCCAGGACAGAGTGTGTAGCAGCTTGTTGATGGTAGCGGTAGACTAGTAAACACTGGTCCACTCTGACCACACCTCCTCCCTGACCAACACTCTGATAGAACCACAACAGATCCTCTGGAACTCCCTGGACAGGAGAGGAGAGGAGAGAGAAGAGGAGAGAGGAGAGAGAAGAGGAGAGAGGAAAGAGAAGAGGACAGGAGAGAAGAAGAGAGAGGAAAGAGAGGAGGACAGGAGAGAAGAGGAGGGAAGAGGACAGGAGAGAAGAAGAGGACAGGAGAGAAGAGGACAGGAGAGAAGAAGAGGACAGGAGAGAAGAGGACAGGAGAGAAGAAGAGGACAGGAGAGAAGAGGACAGGAGAGAAGAAGAGGACAGGAGAGAAGAAGAGGACAGGAGAGAAGAAGAGGACAGGAGAGAAGAAGATGACAGGAGAGAGGAGGACAGGAGAGAAGAAGAGGAAAGGAGAGAAGAAGAGAGGGGGAAAGATAAGAGGACAGGAGAAGAGAGGGGGGAAGAGGGTGATGAGGGAGGAGGTGGTAGAGAAGGGAAGAGTGAGGTCACACGTTATTCAAATGGATTTGTGATCTAACGTTGGACAAATTAGAGGATGCAGTCTTGTGCTTGCACTTCTTGACCTCTAACCCCTGAGCACACCTGAAAGGGAAGTCCTCCCTCGACTTCCCTTCCTTTTCAGACTCGGTGGACCCACTGTTCAAATCATTCAAATCATTCAAATCTGCATAAGTGGTTGGTTTTAGATTCTAAATTTGACTTGCGTGGAGATGTTTTAGGGGTGGAGTCTCACCTTGCCGCCCTCGTCAAAGGTTCCGACCCGCTGGAACCAATCCCTGGAGCAGAACCATGTTGGCATGATGACCGTAGGGCCGTGAGAGGTGTACACCTGAGAGAGGGGAGACACACACACACTCAGCGGCGCCGGACTGCTTGTGGATCCAGTGACTAGAGAGCAGTGAGATATCAACACCCTGCTAGAGAGACTAGAGAGCAGTGAGATATCAACACCCTGCTAGAGAGAGACTAGAGAGCAGTGAGATATCAACACCCTGCTAGAGAGAGACTAGAGAGCAGTGAGATATCAACACCCTGCTAGAGAGACTAGAGAGACTAGAGAGCAGTGAGATATCAACACCCTGCTAGAGAGCAGTGAGATATCAACACCCTGCTAGAGATACTAGGGAGCAGTGAGATATCAACACCCTGCGAGAGAGCAGTGAGATATCAACACCCTGCTAGAGAGCAGTGAGATATCAACACCCTGCTAGAGAGCAGTGAGATATCAACACCCTGCTAGAGAGACTAGAGAGCAGTGAGATATCAACACCCTGCGAGAGAGACTAGGGAGCAGTGAGATATCAACACCCTGCTAGAGAGCAGTGAGATATCAACACCCTGCTAGAGAGACTAGAGAGCAGTGAGATATCAACACCCTGCGAGAGAGACTAGGGAGCAGTGAGATATCAACACCCTGCTAGAGAGCAGTGAGATATCAACACCCTGCTAGAGAGCAGTGAGATATCAACACCCTGCTAGAGAGAGACTAGAGAGCAGTGAGATATCAACACCCTGCGAGAGAGACTAGAGCAGTGAGATATCAACACCCTGCTAGAGAGACTAGAGAGCAGTGAGATATCAACACCCTGCTAGAGATACTAGAGAGACTAGAGAGCAGTGAGATATCAACACCCTGCTAGAGAGACTAGAGAGACTAGAGAGCAGTGAGATATCAACACCCTGCTAGAGAGAGACTAGAGAGCAGTGAGATATCAACACCCTGCTATAGATACTAGAGAGACTAGAGAGCAGTGAGATATCAACACCCTGCTAGAGAGAGACTAGAGAGCAGTGAGATATCAACACCCTGCTAGAGAGAGACTAGAGAGCAGTGAGATATCAACACCCTGCTAGAGATCAGTGAGATATCAACACCCTGCTAGAGATACTAGAGAGCAGTGAGATATCAACACCCTGCTAGAGAGAGACTAGAGAGCAGTGAGATATCAACACCCTGCTAGAGAGAGACTATAGAGCAGTGAGATATCAACACCCTGCTAGAGAGAGACTAGAGAGCAGTGAGATATCAACACCCTGCTAGAGATCAGTGAGATATCAACACCCTGCTAGAGATACTAGAGAGACTAGAGAGCAGTGAGATATCAACACCCTGCTAGAGAGACTAGAGAGACTAGAGAGCAGTGAGATATCAACACCCTGCTAGAGAGACTAGAGAGCAGTGAGATATCAACACCCTGCTAGAGAGACTAGAGAGACTAGAGATACTAGAGACTAGAGAGCAGTGAAATATCAACACCCTGCTAGAGAGACTAGAGAGACTAGAGATACTAGAGACTAGAGAGCAGTGAGATATCAACACCCTGCTAGAGAGACTAGAGAGCAGTGAGATATCAACACCCTGCTAGAGAGACTAGAGAGACTAGAGATACTAGAGACTAGAGAGCAGTGAGATATCAACACCCTGCTAGAGAGACTAGAGAGACTAGAGATACTAGAGACTAGAGAGCAGTGAGATATCAACACCCTGCTAGAGAGACTAGAGAGCAGTGAGATATCAACACCCTGCTAGAGAGACTAGAGAGACTAGAGAGACTAGAGATACTAGAGACTAGAGAGCAGTGAGATATCAACACCCTACTAGAGAGACTAGAGAGACTAGAGATACTAGAGACTAGAGAGACTAGAGATACTAGAGACTAGAGAGCAGTGAGATATCAACACCCTGCTAGAGAGACTAGAGAGACTAGAGATACTAGAGACTAGAGAGCAGTGAGATATCAACACCCTGCTAGAGATACTAGAGAGACTAGAGAGCAGTGAGATATCAACACCCTGCTAGAGAGACTAGAGAGACTAGAGAGCAGTGAGATATCAACACCCTGCTAGAGAGAGACTAGAGAGCAGTGAGATATCAACACCCTGCTATAGATACTAGAGAGACTAGAGAGCAGTGAGATATCAACACCCTGCTAGAGAGAGACTAGAGAGCAGTGAGATATCAACACCCTGCTAGAGAGAGACTAGAGAGCAGTGATATATCAACACCCTACTAGAGATCAGTGAGATATCAACACCCTGCTAGAGATACTAGAGAGCAGTGAGATATCAACACCCTGCTAGAGAGAGACTAGAGAGCAGTGAGATATCAACACCCTGCTAGAGAGAGACTATAGAGCAGTGAGATATCAACACCCTGCTAGAGAGAGACTAGAGAGCAGTGAGATATCAACACCCTGCTAGAGATCAGTGAGATATCAACACCCTGCTAGAGATACTAGAGAGACTAGAGAGCAGTGAGATATCAACACCCTGCTAGAGAGACTAGAGAGACTAGAGAGCAGTGAGATATCAACACCCTGCTAGAGAGACTAGAGAGCAGTGAGATATCAACACCCTGCTAGAGAGACTAGAGATACTAGAGACTAGAGAGCAGTGAGATATCAACACCCTGCTAGAGAGACTAGAGAGACTAGAGATACTAGAGACTAGAGAGCAGTGAGATATCAACACCCTGCTAGAGAGACTAGAGAGCAGTGAGATATCAACACCCTGCTAGAGAGACTAGAGAGACTAGAGAGACTAGAGATACTAGAGACTAGAGAGCAGTGAGATATCAACACCCTACTAGAGAGACTAGAGAGACTAGAGATACTAGAGACTAGAGAGACTAGAGATACTAGAGAGCAGTGAGATATCAACACCCTGCTAGAGAGACTAGAGAGACTAGAGATACTAGAGACTAGAGAGCAGTGAGATATCAACACCCTGCTAGAGAGACTAGAGAGACTAGAGATACTAGAGACTAGAGAGCAGTGAGATATCAACACCCTGCTAGAGAGACTAGAGAGACTAGAGATACTAGAGACTAGAGAGCAGTGAGATATCAACACCCTGCTAGAGAGACTAGAGAGACTAGAGATACTAGAGATACTAGAGACTAGAGAGACTAGAGAGACTAGAGATACTAGAGACTAGAGAGACTAGAGAGACTAGAGACTAGAGAGACTAGAGAGACTAGAGATACTAGAGACTAGAGAGCAGTGAGATATCAACACCCTGCTAGAGAGACTAGAGATACTAGAGACTAGAGAGACTAGAGAGACTAGAGAGACTAGAGAGACTAGAGATAGAGAGAGACTAGAGATACTATCCCTCTCACCCCACCCCCCTAAGTTTTAGATGCACTATTGTTAAGTGACTGTCCCACTGGATGTCATAAGGTGAATGCACCAATTTGTAAGTCGCTCTGGATAAGAGCGTCTGCTAAATGACTTAAATGTAAATGTAAGATACTAGAGACTAGAGAGCTATATTAAATATATATATGAAATATTCTACTTGTGTATATATTTGTTCTATTTGACAACTGTATTATTTCATTCCATCATCTCATCTCTATAGACCTGCTGCCTGCGCTGTCTGACAACATCACTATGTCAGTAGTTCTTCAGATTTATGTAACTGCTGAATACCAACAACTATCAATCACTTGGATGATGTATTTTCAGGTAGAGACACCTCTCACAGCAACTGCTCTCGATCCCTCGTCTTCTGTCTCTTCTCTCTCTTCCCACACAGACCGGGCAAGAGGGCTTATGGTCATTGTAGTTAATTACCACGTTTTCTGCACTAAACTATGTTGAATATTGGCCTGTAGGAAACGACCAACAACACACAGTTCAGGATTCATCTGATTTAATCTCTAGAGAAACACATTGAACTCACAGAAAAAAATATTGGTCATAGATGTATGTTAAACATAAATGTTTAAAAATCACTCAGCATTTCTCCCAGCTGGTGTTCCAGTCTGACTCTGGTCCAGCTCACTAATCAACAACACTCCCATTGCTTCCCCCACTACTGTTCTCTGGGATTATCCCACATCACTGATCTCCATTAGAGATGCAACTGGAGGAACACATCTGGACGGGCAGCTGAATAATATAGAATCTGAAGAGAGTGAGTGAGTGAGTGAGTGTGTGTGTGTGAGAGAGTGAGTGTGTGAGAGAGTGAGTGAGTGAGTGAGTGTGTGTGTGTGTGTGAGAGAGTGAGTGTGTGAGAGAGTGAGTGTGTACCACCTTATATCCACTCTCTCTAAACCTAAATTCCAACATTTGCATTGAGCAAATCAGCGGTTCAAGATTATATTTTTTTTGTTGAGAAAGTTGTGACAGTCATACTGAGAGAGAGAACGAGGGAGTGACAGAGAGGAGAGGAGAGAGAACGTTGAGAAAGGTGAGTCATACTGAGAGAGAGAACGAGGGAGAGACAGAGAGGAGAGGAGAGAGAACGAGGGAGTGACAGAGAGGAGAGGAGAGAGAAAGTTGAGAAAGGTGTGACAGTCATACTGAGAGAGAGAACGAGGGAGAGACAGAGAGGAGAGGAGAGAGAACGAGGGAGTGACAGAGAGGAGAGGAGAGAGAAAGTTGAGAAAGGTGTGACAGTCATACTGAGAGAGAGAACGAGGGAGAGACAGAGAGGAGAGGAGAGAGAAAGTTGAGAAAGGTGTGACAGTCATACTGAGAGAGAGAACGAGGGAGAGACAGAGAGGAGAGGAGAGAGAACGAGGGAGTGACAGAGAGGAGAGGAGAGAGAAAGTTGAGAAAGGTGTGACAGTCATACTGAGAGAGAGAACGAGGGAGAGACAGAGAGGAGAGGAGAGAGAAAGTTGAGAAAGGTGTGACAGTCATACTGAGAGAGAGAACGAGGGAGAGACAGAGAGGAGAGGAGAGAGAAAGTTGTGACAGTCATACTGAGAGAGAAGGAGGGAGAGAGAAAGGAAAAGACAAAGGCAGATAGACAGATAGCGATGTGGTGACGTGTTCACAGTGGGGGAGTTGTGTAGTTATGGAACAGCCATATCTAATGTCCTTCAGCTGAACACTGTGCTTCCAATCATATCTTCAACTCAGAAAGAACAGACTCCACAGGCTAGGGAACACACGCGCGCGCACACACACACACACACACACACACACACACACACACACACACACACACACACACACACACACACACACACACACACACACACACACACACACACACACACACACAGAGAGAATTAAAACAAGCAGCATCTTAGATAAACCTAGGAGAGAGAGAGAGAGAGAGGGGAGAGAGGTAGAGACAAGGAGGGGAGAGGAGGAAAGAGGTAGAGAGAGACAAGGAGGGGAGAGGAGGAGAGAGGTAGAGACAAGGAGGGGAGAGGAGAGAGAGAGGAGGAAAGAGGTAGAGAGAGACAAGGAGGGGAGAGGAGGAGAGAGAGAGGTAGAGACAAGGAGGGGAGAGGAGGAGAGAGGTAGAGAGAGATAAGGAGGGGAGAGGAGGAAAGAGGAGGAGAGAGAGAGGTAGAGACAAGGAGGGGAGAGGAGGAGAGAGAGAGGAGGAGAGAGGTAGAGAGAGACAAGGAGGGTAGAGGAGGAGAGGTAGAGAGAGACAAGGAGGGGAGAGGAGGAGAGAGAGAGGTAGAGACAAGGAGAGAGAGAAAGAAGGAGTAGAGGGTTACTGAGGGGTTAGATTACTACATACAAAGGGAAAGAGAAATATACCAAGTGTGAGAGAGAGAGACAGAGAGAGAGAGACAGAGAGAGAGAGAGAGAGAGAGAGAGAGAGAGAGAGAGAGAGAGAGAGAGAGAGAGAGAGAGAGAGAGAGAGAGAGAGACATAGACAGAGAGAGAGAGAAAGACACAGAGAGAGAGAGACATAGACAGAGAGAGAGAGAGAGAGAGAGAGAGAGAGAGAGAGAGAGAGAGAGAGAGAGAGAGAGAGAGAGAGAGAGAGAGAGAGAGAGAGAGACTGAGAGAGAGAGAGAGAGAGAGAGAGAGAGAGAGAGAGAGAGAGAGAGAGAGAGAGAGAGAGAGAGAGAGAGAGAGAGAGAGAGAGAGACATAGACAGAGAAAGACAAAAAGAGGGATAGAAAGAGAGTGAGAAAGAAATACAAAGAGAGAAACTCATATGTAGAGATAATCACCACACCAACAGAACTTATGGTCTCATTCTGGCCCATGAAATTCAATACCATAAAAATATATTTACTAGGAATGTCTGCAGAAGAATTCTGCAGGCCGTGTGTGTGTGCGTCTGTACAGTGTGTGTGTGTGTACACAGTGTGTGTGTGTGTGTGTGTGTGTACACAGTGTGTGTGTGTGTGTCTACACGTGGACCAGCCAGGCAAAATCCAGGTCAGTTGTATTCAGTTGTACTGAATCACAGAGCTCTACTTTCCTCTCCCTGAGTTAGAGCTGAATCACAGAGCTTTACGTTCCTCTCCCTGAGTTAGAGCTGAATCACAGAGCTCTACGTTCCTCTCCCTGAGTTAGAGCTGAATCACAGAGCTCTACGTTCCTCTCCCTGAGTTAGAGCTGAATCACAGAGCTCTACGTTCCTCTCCCTGAGTTAGAGCTGAATCCCAGAGCTTTACGTTCCTCTCCCTGAGTTAGAGCTGAATCACAGAGCTTAACGTTCCTCTCCCTGAGTTAGAGCTGAATCACAGAGCTTAACGTTCCTCTCCCTGAGTTAGAGCTGAATCACAGAGCTCTACGTTCCTCTCCCTGAGTTAGAGCTGAATCACAGAGCTCTACTTTCCTCTCCCTGAGTTAGAGCTGAATCACAGAGCTCTACGTTCCTCTCCCTGAGTTAGAGCTGAATCACAGAGCTTAACGTTCCTCTCCCTGAGTTAGAGCTGAATCACAGAGCTTAACGTTCCTCTCCCTGAGTTAGAGCTGAATCACAGAGCTTAACGTTCCTCTCCCTGAGTTAGAGCTGAATCACAGAGCTCTACTTTCCTCTCCCTGAGTTAGAGCTGAATCACAGAGCTTTACGTTCCTCTCCCTGAGTTAGAGCTGAATCACAGAGCTCTACTTTCCACTCAAGTATTTAGGCTTGCAAAATTCAGCCAACTTTCAGAAAATTCCCGGGAATCGCGCAATACCAGCTAGCGGTCGACCGGTTAATCGGAATGGCTGATTAATTAGGTCCGATTTGACATTTTCATAACAATAGCAAATTGGTATTTTTGGGCGCCGATTTGCCGATTTAAAAAAATGGTTTTAATTATTTTTTTAGACCTTTATTTAACTAGGCAAGTCAGTTAAGAACACATTCTTATTTTCAATGACGGCCTAGGAACAGTGGGTTACCTGCCTGTTCAGGGGCAGAACGACAGATTTTCACCTTGTCAGCTCGTGGGACCCAATCTTGAAGCCTTACAGTTAACTAGTCCAACGCAATAAAGACCTGCCTCTCTCTCGTTGCACTCTACAAGGAGACTGCCCGTTACGTGACTGCAGTAAGCCAAGGTAAGTTGCTAGCTAGCATTAAACTTAAACTTATCATATAAAAAACAATCAATCATAATCACTAGTTAACTACACATGGTTGATGATATTACTAGATATTACCTAGCGTGTCCTGCGTTGCATATAATCTGACTGAGCATATAAGCATACAAGTATCTAAATATCTGACTGAGCGGTGGTAGGCAGAAGCAGGCACGTAAACATTCATTCAAACAGCACTTTGTGCGTCAAGCATTGCGCTGTTTATGACTTCAAGCCTATCAACTCCCGAGATGAGGCTGGTGTAACCGAAGTGAAGTAGCTAGCTGGTTAGCGCGCGCTAATAGCGTTTCAAATGTCACTCGCCCTGGGCCTGTGGTCGTTTCCCTTGCTCTGCATGGGTAACGCTGCTTCGAGGGTGGCTGTTGTTGTTGTGTTCCTGGTTCGAGCCCAGAGAGGAGCGAGGAGAGGGACGGAAGCTTTACTGTTAAACAGGCAATACTATAGTGCCTATAAGAACATCCAATAGTCAAAGGTATATGAAATACAAATGGTATAGAGGGAAATAGTCCTATAATTCCTATAATAACTACAACCTAAAACTTCTTACCTGGGAATATTGAAGACTCCTGTTAAAAGGAACCACCAGCTTTCACATGTTCTCATGTTCTGAGCAAGGAACTTAAACTTTAGCTTTCTTACATGGCACATATTGCACTTTTACTTTCTTCTCCAACACTTTGTTTTTGCATTATTTAAACCAAATTGAACATGTTTCATTATTTATTTGAGGCTCAATGGATTTTATTGATATATTATATTACTTTAAAATAAGTGTTCATTCATTGTTGTTGTAATTGTTATTATTACAAATACAAAAATTATATAAAAAAATAAAAGCGTCCGATTATAGGGTTTTTGGGTCCTCCAATAATCTGTATCGGCGTTGTAAAATCATAATCGACCTCTAATACCAGCCCATCCTAAAGCCAGGAGTCATCTATCTCGCTGTCACACACACACATAAAATCATTCTGGAATTTTACACAAGTGGTCCTCCTGTTTCCTCTGTGTGTGTGTGTGTGTGTGTGTGTGTGTGTGTGTGTGTGTGTGTGTGTGTGTGTGTGTGTGTGTGTGTGTGTGTGTGTGTGTGTGTGTGTGTGTGTGTGTGTGTGTGTGTGTGTGTGTGTGTGTGTGTGTGTGTAAACTGCAGGCTCCATCCTGTTTCCATCGGACCTGGCCACTGCCTGGCACGCGACCCCCCCCCCCCCCCCCCCACACACACACACACACACACTGAGTGTGTGTTACCTGGGTGCTGAGTTGATCCTGGCTGATGTTGTTGATCCAGCGTGTGTAGCGCTCAGTAGATCCCTCTGGATCCCTGCGGACTTGACAGCCAATCAACTGAGAGAAACACAGACACATCTCTTAGTGATCTACTAGATACATGTGATGAACACAGACACTCACACACAAACAAACCACACTGATCACATATGATGTATGGAAGAGAGAAAGAGGGAGGGCTAGAAAGAGAGAAAGAGGGCTGGAGAGACAGACAGAGAGACAAAGAGAGACAAAGAGAGAGAGCGAGAGAGACAGAGAGAAACACACCAAGAGAGACTACCAGACAGACAGAGAGGAATGATCTACCAGACAGATAGAGAGGAATGATCTATCAGACAGACAGAGAGGAATGATCTACCAGACAGACAGAGAGGAATGATCTACCAGACAGACAGAGAGGAATGATCTACCAGACATATAGAGAGGAATGGTCTACCAGACAGACAGAGAGGAATGATCTACCAGACAGACAGAGAGGAATGGTCTACCAGACAGACAGAGAGGAATGATCTACCAGACAGAGAGGAATGATCTACCAGACAGATGATCTACCAGACAGATGATCTACCAGACAGATAGAGAGGAATGGTCTACCAGACAGATAGAGAGGAATGGTCTACCAGACAGACAGAGAGGAATGATCTACCAGACAGAGAGGAATGATCTACCAGAAAGATGATCTACCAGACAGATAGAGAGGAATGATCTACCAGACAGATAGAGAGGAATGATCTACCAGACAGACAGAGAGGAATGATCTACCAGACATATAGAGGAATGATCTACCAGACAGATGATCTACCAGACAGAGAGGAATGATCTACCAGACAGATAGAGAGGAATGATCTACCAGACAGATGATCTACCAGACAGAGAGGAATGATCTACCAGACAGATGATCTACCAGACAGAGAGGAATGATCTACCAGACAGATAGAGAGGAATGATCTACCAGACAGATGATCTACCAGACAGAGAGGAATGATCTACCAGACAGATAGAGAGGAATGATCTACCAGACAGATAGAGAGGAATGGTCTACCAGACAGATAGAGGAATGGTCTACCAGACAGATAGAGAGGAATGGTCTACCAGACAGATAGAGGAATGATCTACCAGACAGACAGAGAGGAATGATCTACCAGACAGATAGAGAGGAATGATCTACCAGACAGATAGAGAGGAATGATCTACCAGACAGATGATCTACCAGACAGAGAGGAATGATCTACCAGACAGATGATCTACCAGACAGAGAGGAATGATCTACCAGACAGATAGAGAGGAATGATCTACCAGACAGATGATCTACCAGACAGAGAGGAATGATCTACCAGACAGATAGAGAGGAATGATCTACCAGACAGATAGAGAGGAATGGTCTACCAGACAGATAGAGGAATGGTCTACCAGACAGATAGAGAGGAATGGTCTACCAGACAGATAGAGGAATGATCTACCAGACAGATAGAGAGGAATGATCTACCAGACAGATAGAGAGGAATGATCTACCAGACAGATGATCTACCAGACAGATAGAGAGGAATGATCTACCAGACAGATAGAGAGGAATGATCTACCAGACAGATAGAGAGGAATGGTCTACCAGACAGATAGAGAGGAATGGTCTACCAGACAGATAGAGAGGAATGGTCTACCAGACAGATAGAGAGGAATGGTCTACCAGACAGATAGAGAGGAATGATCTACCAGACAGATAGAGAGGAATGGTCTACCAGACAGATAGAGAGGAATGGTCTACCAGACAGATAGAGAGGAATGGTCTACCAGACAGATAGAGAGGAATGGTCTACCAGACAGATAGAGAGGAATGGTCTACCAGACAGATAGAGAGGAATGATCTACCAGACAGATGGAGAGGAATGATCTACCAGACAGATAGAGAGGAATGATCTACCAGACAGATAGAGAGGAATGATCTACCAGACAGATGATCTACCAGACAGATGATCTACCAGACAGATGATCTACCAGACAGATGATCTACCAGACAGATGATCTACCAGACAGATAGAGAGGAATGATCTACCAGACAGATAGAGAGGAATGGTCTACCAGACAGATAGAGAGGAATGGTCTACCAGACAGATAGAGAGGAATGGTCTACCAGACAGATACAGAGGAATGGTCTACCAGACAGATAGAGAGGAATGGTCTACCAGACAGATAGAGAGGAATGATCTACCAGACAGATAGAGAGGAATGATCTACCAGACAGATAGAGAGGAATGATCTACCAGACAGATAGAGAGGAATGATCTACCAGACAGATAGAGAGGAATGATCTACCAGACAGATAGAGAGGAATGATCTACCAGACAGATAGAGAGGAATGATCTACCAGACAGATAGAGAGGAATGATCTACCAGACAGATAGAGAGGAATGATCTACCAGACAGATGATCTACCAGACAGATGGAGAGGAATGGTCTACCAGACAGATGATCTACCAGACAGATAGAGAGGAATGATCTACCAGACAGATAGAGAGGAATGATCTACCAGACATATAGAGAGGAATGATCTACCAGACAGACAGAGAGGAATGGTCTACCAGATAGATAGAGAGGAATGATCTACCAAACATATAGAGAGGAATGATCTACCAGACAGATAGAGAGGAATGATCTACCAGACAGATGATCTACCAGACAGATAGAGAGGAATGGTCTACCAGACAGATGATCTACCAGACAGATAGAGAGGAATGATCTACCAGACAGATAGAGAGGAATGATCTACCAGACATATAGAGAGGAATGATCTACCAGACAGATGATCTACCAGACAGATGATCTACCAGACAGATAGAGAGGAATGGTCTACCAGACAGATAGAGAGGAATGGTCTACCAGACAGATAGAGAGGAATGGTCTACCAGACAGATAGAGAGGAATGATCTACCAGACAGATAGAGAGGAATGATCTACCAGACAGATAGAGAGGAATGATCTACCAGACATATAGAGAGGAATGACCTACCAGACAGATGATCTACCAGACAGATGATCTACCAGACAGATAGAGAGGAATGGTCTACCAGACAGATAGAGAGGAATGGTCTACCAGACAGATGATCTACCAGACAGATGATCTACCAGACAGATAGAGAGGAATGGTCTACCAGACAGATAGAGAGGAATGATCTACCAGACAGATGATCTACCAGACAGATGATCTACCAGACAGATAGAGAGGAATGGTCTACCAGACAGATAGAGAGGAATGATCTACCAGACATATAGAGAGGAATGATCTACCAGACAGATAGAGAGGAATGATCTACCAGACAGATGATCTACCAGACAGATAGAGAGGAATGGTCTACCAGACAGACAGAGAGGAATGATCTACCAGACAGACAGAGAGGAATGGTCTATCAGACAGACAGAGAGGAATGATCTACCAGACAGAGACAGAGAGGAATGGTCTACCAGACAGACAGAGAGGAATGATCTACCAGACAGAGAGGAATGATCTACCAGACAGATGATCTACCAGACAGATGATCTACCAGACAGATAGAGAGGAATGGTCTACCAGACAGATAGAGAGGAATGGTCTACCAGACAGACAGAGAGGAATGATCTACCAGACAGAGAGGAATGATCTACCAGAAAGATGATCTACCAGACAGATAGAGAGGAATGATCTACCAGACAGATAGAGAGGAATGATCTACCAGACAGACAGAGAGGAATGATCTACCAGACATATAGAGGAATGATCTACCAGACAGATGATCTACCAGACAGAGAGGAATGATCTACCAGACAGATAGAGAGGAATGATCTACCAGACAGATGATCTACCAGACAGAGAGGAATGATCTACCAGACAGATGATCTACCAGACAGAGAGGAATGATCTACCAGACAGATAGAGAGGAATGATCTACCAGACAGATGATCTACCAGACAGAGAGGAATGATCTACCAGACAGATAGAGAGGAATGATCTACCAGACAGATAGAGAGGAATGGTCTACCAGACAGATAGAGGAATGGTCTACCAGACAGATAGAGAGGAATGGTCTACCAGACAGATAGAGGAATGATCTACCAGACAGACAGAGAGGAATGATCTACCAGACAGATAGAGAGGAATGATCTACCAGACAGATAGAGAGGAATGATCTACCAGACAGATGATCTACCAGACAGAGAGGAATGATCTACCAGACAGATGATCTACCAGACAGAGAGGAATGATCTACCAGACAGATAGAGAGGAATGATCTACCAGACAGATGATCTACCAGACAGAGAGGAATGATCTACCAGACAGATAGAGAGGAATGATCTACCAGACAGATAGAGAGGAATGGTCTACCAGACAGATAGAGGAATGGTCTACCAGACAGATAGAGAGGAATGGTCTACCAGACAGATAGAGGAATGATCTACCAGACAGACAGAGAGGAATGATCTACCAGACAGATAGAGAGGAATGATCTACCAGACAGATAGAGAGGAATGATCTACCAGACAGATGATCTACCAGACAGATAGAGAGGAATGGTCTACCAGACAGATAGAGAGGAATGATCTACCAGACAGATGATCTACCAGACAGATGATCTACCAGACAGATAGAGAGGAATGGTCTACCAGACAGATAGAGAGGAATGATCTACCAGACATATAGAGAGGAATGATCTACCAGACAGATAGAGAGGAATGATCTACCAGACAGATGATCTACCAGACAGATAGAGAGGAATGGTCTACCAGACAGACAGAGAGGAATGATCTACCAGACAGACAGAGAGGAATGGTCTATCAGACAGACAGAGAGGAATGATCTACCAGACAGACAGAGAGGAATGGTCTACCAGACAGACAGAGAGGAATGATCTACCAGACAGAGAGGAATGATCTACCAGACAGATGATCTACCAGACAGATGATCTACCAGACAGATAGAGAGGAATGGTCTACCAGACAGATAGAGAGGAATGGTCTACCAGACAGACAGAGAGGAATGATCTACCAGACAGAGAGGAATGATCTACCAGAAAGATGATCTACCAGACAGATAGAGAGGAATGATCTACCAGACAGATAGAGAGGAATGATCTACCAGACAGACAGAGAGGAATGATCTACCAGACATATAGAGGAATGATCTACCAGACAGATGATCTACCAGACAGAGAGGAATGATCTACCAGACAGATAGAGAGGAATGATCTACCAGACAGATGATCTACCAGACAGAGAGGAATGATCTACCAGACAGATGATCTACCAGACAGAGAGGAATGATCTACCAGACAGATAGAGAGGAATGATCTACCAGACAGATGATCTACCAGACAGAGAGGAATGATCTACCAGACAGATAGAGAGGAATGATCTACCAGACAGATAGAGAGGAATGGTCTACCAGACAGATAGAGGAATGGTCTACCAGACAGATAGAGAGGAATGGTCTACCAGACAGATAGAGGAATGATCTACCAGACAGACAGAGAGGAATGATCTACCAGACAGATAGAGAGGAATGATCTACCAGACAGATAGAGAGGAATGATCTACCAGACAGATGATCTACCAGACAGAGAGGAATGATCTACCAGACAGATGATCTACCAGACAGAGAGGAATGATCTACCAGACAGATAGAGAGGAATGATCTACCAGACAGATGATCTACCAGACAGAGAGGAATGATCTACCAGACAGATAGAGAGGAATGATCTACCAGACAGATAGAGAGGAATGGTCTACCAGACAGATAGAGGAATGGTCTACCAGACAGATAGAGAGGAATGGTCTACCAGACAGATAGAGGAATGATCTACCAGACAGACAGAGAGGAATGATCTACCAGACAGATAGAGAGGAATGATCTACCAGACAGATAGAGAGGAATGATCTACCAGACAGATGATCTACCAGACAGATAGAGAGGAATGATCTACCAGACAGATAGAGAGGAATGATCTACCAGACAGATAGAGAGGAATGGTCTACCAGACAGATAGAGAGGAATGGTCTACCAGACAGATAGAGAGGAATGGTCTACCAGACAGATAGAGAGGAATGGTCTACCAGACAGATAGAGAGGAATGGTCTACCAGACAGATAGAGAGGAATGATCTACCAGACAGATGGAGAGGAATGATCTACCAGACAGATAGAGAGGAATGATCTACCAGACAGATAGAGAGGAATGATCTACCAGACAGATGATCTACCAGACAGATGATCTACCAGACAGATGATCTACCAGACAGATGATCTACCAGACAGATGATCTACCAGACAGATAGAGAGGAATGATCTACCAGACAGATAGAGAGGAATGGTCTACCAGACAGATAGAGAGGAATGGTCTACCAGACAGATAGAGAGGAATGGTCTACCAGACAGATAGAGAGGAATGGTCTACCAGACAGATAGAGAGGAATGGTCTACCAGACAGATAGAGAGGAATGGTCTACCAGACAGATAGAGAGGAATGATCTACCAGACAGATAGAGAGGAATGATCTACCAGACAGATAGAGAGGAATGATCTACCAGACAGATAGAGAGGAATGATCTACCAGACAGATAGAGAGGAATGATCTACCAGACAGATAGAGAGGAATGATCTACCAGACAGATAGAGAGGAATGATCTACCAGACAGATGATCTACCAGACAGATGATCTACCAGACAGATAGAGAGGAATGGTCTACCAGACAGATAGAGAGGAATGGTCTACCAGACAGATAGAGAGGAATGATCTACCAGACAGATAGAGAGGAATGATCTACCAGACAGATAGAGAGGAATGGTCTACCAGACAGATGATCTACCAGACAGATAGAGAGGAATGATCTACCAGACAGATAGAGAGGAATGATCTACCAGACATATAGAGAGGAATGATCTACCAGACAGACAGAGAGGAATGGTCTACCAGACAGATAGAGAGGAATGATCTACCAGACAGATAGAGAGGAATGATCTACCAGACAGATGATCTACCAGACAGATAGAGAGGAATGATCTACCAGACAGATAGAGAGGAATGATCTACCAGACAGATGATCTACCAGACATATAGAGAGGAATGATCTACCAGACAGATAGAGAGGAATGATCTACCAGACATATAGAGAGGAATGATCTACCAGACAGATAGAGAGGAATGATCTACCAGACAGATGATCTACCAGACAGATAGAGAGGAATGGTCTACCAGACAGATGATCTACCAGACAGATAGAGAGGAATGATCTACCAGACAGATAGAGAGGAATGATCTACCAGACATATAGAGAGGAATGATCTACCAGACAGATGATCTACCAGACAGATGATCTACCAGACAGATAGAGAGGAATGGTCTACCAGACAGATAGAGAGGAATGGTCTACCAGACAGATAGAGGAATGATCTACCAGACAGACAGAGAGGAATGATCTACCAGACAGATAGAGAGGAATGATCTACCAGACAGATAGAGAGGAATGATCTACCAGACAGATGATCTACCAGACAGAGAGGAATGATCTACCAGACAGATGATCTACCAGACAGAGAGGAATGATCTACCAGACAGATAGAGAGGAATGATCTACCAGACAGATGATCTACCAGACAGAGAGGAATGATCTACCAGACAGATAGAGAGGAATGATCTACCAGACAGATAGAGAGGAATGGTCTACCAGACAGATAGAGGAATGGTCTACCAGACAGATAGAGAGGAATGGTCTACCAGACAGATAGAGGAATGATCTACCAGACAGACAGAGAGGAATGATCTACCAGACAGATAGAGAGGAATGATCTACCAGACAGATAGAGAGGAATGATCTACCAGACAGATGATCTACCAGACAGATAGAGAGGAATGATCTACCAGACAGATAGAGAGGAATGATCTACCAGACAGATAGAGAGGAATGGTCTACCAGACAGATAGAGAGGAATGGTCTACCAGACAGATAGAGAGGAATGGTCTACCAGACAGATAGAGAGGAATGGTCTACCAGACAGATAGAGAGGAATGGTCTACCAGACAGATAGAGAGGAATGATCTACCAGACAGATGGAGAGGAATGATCTACCAGACAGATAGAGAGGAATGATCTACCAGACAGATAGAGAGGAATGATCTACCAGACAGATGATCTACCAGACAGATGATCTACCAGACAGATGATCTACCAGACAGATGATCTACCAGACAGATGATCTACCAGACAGATAGAGAGGAATGATCTACCAGACAGATAGAGAGGAATGGTCTACCAGACAGATAGAGAGGAATGGTCTACCAGACAGATAGAGAGGAATGGTCTACCAGACAGATAGAGAGGAATGGTCTACCAGACAGATAGAGAGGAATGGTCTACCAGACAGATAGAGAGGAATGGTCTACCAGACAGATAGAGAGGAATGATCTACCAGACAGATAGAGAGGAATGATCTACCAGACAGATAGAGAGGAATGATCTACCAGACAGATAGAGAGGAATGATCTACCAGACAGATAGAGAGGAATGATCTACCAGACATATAGAGAGGAATGATCTACCAGACAGATAGAGAGGAATGATCTACCAGACAGATGATCTACCAGACAGATAGAGAGGAATGGTCTACCAGACAGATGATCTACCAGACAGATAGAGAGGAATGATCTACCAGACAGATAGAGAGGAATGATCTACCAGACATATAGAGAGGAATGATCTACCAGACAGATGATCTACCAGACAGATGATCTACCAGACAGATAGAGAGGAATGGTCTACCAGACAGATAGAGAGGAATGGTCTACCAGACAGATAGAGAGGAATGGTCTACCAGACAGATAGAGGAATGATCTACCAGACAGACAGAGAGGAATGATCTACCAGACAGATAGAGAGGAATGATCTACCAGACAGATAGAGAGGAATGATCTACCAGACAGATGATCTACCAGACAGAGAGGAATGATCTACCAGACAGATGATCTACCAGACAGAGAGGAATGATCTACCAGACAGATAGAGAGGAATGATCTACCAGACAGATGATCTACCAGACAGAGAGGAATGATCTACCAGACAGATAGAGAGGAATGATCTACCAGACAGATAGAGAGGAATGGTCTACCAGACAGATAGAGGAATGGTCTACCAGACAGATAGAGAGGAATGGTCTACCAGACAGATAGAGGAATGATCTACCAGACAGACAGAGAGGAATGATCTACCAGACAGATAGAGAGGAATGATCTACCAGACAGATAGAGAGGAATGATCTACCAGACAGATGATCTACCAGACAGATAGAGAGGAATGATCTACCAGACAGATAGAGAGGAATGATCTACCAGACAGATAGAGAGGAATGGTCTACCAGACAGATAGAGAGGAATGGTCTACCAGACAGATAGAGAGGAATGGTCTACCAGACAGATAGAGAGGAATGGTCTACCAGACAGATAGAGAGGAATGGTCTACCAGACAGATAGAGAGGAATGATCTACCAGACAGATGGAGAGGAATGATCTACCAGACAGATAGAGAGGAATGATCTACCAGACAGATAGAGAGGAATGATCTACCAGACAGATGATCTACCAGACAGATGATCTACCAGACAGATGATCTACCAGACAGATGATCTACCAGACAGATGATCTACCAGACAGATAGAGAGGAATGATCTACCAGACAGATAGAGAGGAATGGTCTACCAGACAGATAGAGAGGAATGGTCTACCAGACAGATAGAGAGGAATGGTCTACCAGACAGATAGAGAGGAATGGTCTACCAGACAGATAGAGAGGAATGGTCTACCAGACAGATAGAGAGGAATGGTCTACCAGACAGATAGAGAGGAATGATCTACCAGACAGATAGAGAGGAATGATCTACCAGACAGATAGAGAGGAATGATCTACCAGACAGATAGAGAGGAATGATCTACCAGACAGATAGAGAGGAATGATCTACCAGACAGATAGAGAGGAATGATCTACCAGACAGATAGAGAGGAATGATCTACCAGACAGATGATCTACCAGACAGATGATCTACCAGACAGATAGAGAGGAATGGTCTACCAGACAGATAGAGAGGAATGGTCTACCAGACAGATAGAGAGGAATGATCTACCAGACAGATAGAGAGGAATGATCTACCAGACAGATAGAGAGGAATGATCTACCAGACAGATGATCTACCAGACAGATGGAGAGGAATGGTCTACCAGACAGATGATCTACCAGACAGATAGAGAGGAATGATCTACCAGACAGATAGAGAGGAATGATCTACCAGACATATAGAGAGGAATGATCTACCAGACAGACAGAGAGGAATGGTCTACCAGACAGACAGAGAGGAATGGTCTACCAGACAGATAGAGAGGAATGATCTACCAGACATATAGAGAGGAATGATCTACCAGACAGATAGAGAGGAATGATCTACCAGACAGATGATCTACCAGACAGATAGAGAGGAATGATCTACCAGACAGATAGAGAGGAATGATCTACCAGACAGATGATCTACCAGACATATAGAGAGGAATGATCTACCAGACAGACAGAGAGGAATGGTCTACCAGACAGATAGAGAGGAATGATCTACCAGACATATAGAGAGGAATGATCTACCAGACAGATAGAGAGGAATGATCTACCAGACAGATGATCTACCAGACAGATAGAGAGGAATGGTCTACCAGACAGATGATCTACCAGACAGATAGAGAGGAATGATCTACCAGACAGATAGAGAGGAATGATCTACCAGACATATAGAGAGGAATGATCTACCAGACAGATGATCTACCAGACAGATGATCTACCAGACAGATAGAGAGGAATGGTCTACCAGACAGATAGAGAGGAATGGTCTACCAGACAGATAGAGAGGAATGGTCTACCAGACAGATAGAGAGGAATGATCTACCAGACAGATAGAGAGGAATGATCTACCAGACAGATAGAGAGGAATGATCTACCAGACATATAGAGAGGAATGACCTACCAGACAGATGATCTACCAGACAGATGATCTACCAGACAGATAGAGAGGAATGGTCTACCAGACAGATAGAGAGGAATGGTCTACCAGACAGATGATCTACCAGACAGATGATCTACCAGACAGATAGAGAGGAATGGTCTACCAGACAGATAGAGAGGAATGATCTACCAGACAGATAGAGAGGAATGGTCTACCAGACAGATAGAGAGGAATGATCTACCAGACATATAGAGAGGAATGATCTACCAGACAGATAGAGAGGAATGATCTACCAGACAGATGATCTACCAGACAGATAGAGAGGAATGGTCTACCAGACAGATAGAGAGGAATGGTCTACCAGACAGATGATCTACCAGACAGATAGAGAGGAATGGTCTACCAGACAGATAGAGAGGAATGATCTACCAGACAGATAGAGAGGAATGGTCTACCAGACAGATAGAGAGGAATGGTCTACCAGACAGATAGAGAGGAATGATCTACCAGACAGATAGAGAGGAATGGTCTACCAGACAGATAGAGAGGAATGATCTACCAGACAGATAGAGAGGAATGATCTACCAGACAGATAGAGAGGAATGATCTACCAGACAGATAGAGGAATGATCTACCAGACAGATGATCTACCAGACAGATAGAGGAATGATCTACCAGACAGATAGAGAGGAATGGTCTACCAGACAGATAGAGAGGAATGGTCTACCAGACAGATAGAGAGGAATGATCTACCAGACAGATGGAGAGGAATGATCTACCAGACAGATAGAGAGGAATGATCTACCAGACAGATAGAGAGGAATGATCTACCAGACAGATGATCTACCAGACAGATGATCTACCAGACAGATGATCTACCAGACAGATGATCTACCAGACAGATGATCTACCAGACAGATAGAGAGGAATGATCTACCAGACAGATAGAGAGGAATGGTCTACCAGACAGATAGAGAGGAATGGTCTACCAGACAGATAGAGAGGAATGGTCTACCAGACAGATAGAGAGGAATGGTCTACCAGACAGATAGAGAGGAATGGTCTACCAGACAGATAGAGAGGAATGATCTACCAGACAGATAGAGAGGAATGATCTACCAGACAGATAGAGAGGAATGATCTACCAGACAGATAGAGAGAATGATCTACCAGACAGAATGATCTACCAGACAGATAGAGAGGAATGATCTACCAGACATATAGAGAGGAATGATCTACCAGACAGATAGAGAGGAATGATCTACCAGACAGATGATCTACCAGACAGATAGAGAGGAATGGTCTACCAGACAGATGATCTACCAGACAGATAGAGAGGAATGATCTACCAGACATATAGAGAGGAATGATCTACCAGACAGATGATCTACCAGACAGATGATCTACAGACAGATGATCTACCAGACAGATAGAGAGGAATGGTCTACCAGACAGATAGAGAGGAATGGTCTACCAGACAGATAGAGAGGAATGGTCTACCAGACAGATAGAGAGGAATGATCTACCAGACAGATAGAGAGGAATGATCTACCAGACAGATAGAGAGGAATGATCTACCAGACATATAGAGAGGAATGACCTACCAGACAGATGATCTACCAGACAGATGATCTACCAGACAGATAGAGAGGAATGGTCTACCAGACAGATAGAGAGGAATGGTCTACCAGACAGATGATCTACCAGACAGATGATCTACCAGACAGATAGAGAGGAATGGTCTACCAGACAGATAGAGAGGAATGATCTACCAGACAGATAGAGAGGAATGGTCTACCAGACAGATAGAGAGGAATGATCTACCAGACATATAGAGAGGAATGATCTACCAGACAGATAGAGAGGAATGATCTACCAGACAGATGATCTACCAGACAGATAGAGAGGAATGGTCTACCAGACAGATAGAGAGGAATGGTCTACCAGACAGATGATCTACCAGACAGATAGAGAGGAATGGTCTACCAGACAGATAGAGAGGAATGATCTACCAGACAGATAGAGAGGAATGGTCTACCAGACAGATAGAGAGGAATGGTCTACCAGACAGATAGAGAGGAATGATCTACCAGACAGATAGAGAGGAATGGTCTACCAGACAGATAGAGAGGAATGATCTACCAGACAGATAGAGAGGAATGATCTACCAGACAGATAGAGAGGAATGATCTACCAGACAGATAGAGGAATGATCTACCAGACAGATGATCTACCAGACAGATAGAGGAATGATCTACCAGACAGATAGAGAGGAATGGTCTACCAGACAGATAGAGAGGAATGGTCTACCAGACAGATAGAGAGGAATGATCTACCAGACAGATGGAGAGGAATGATCTACCAGACAGATAGAGAGGAATGATCTACCAGACAGATAGAGAGGAATGATCTACCAGACAGATGATCTACCAGACAGATGATCTACCAGACAGATGATCTACCAGACAGATGATCTACCAGACAGATGATCTACCAGACAGATAGAGAGGAATGATCTACCAGACAGATAGAGAGGAATGGTCTACCAGACAGATAGAGAGGAATGGTCTACCAGACAGATAGAGAGGAATGGTCTACCAGACAGATAGAGAGGAATGGTCTACCAGACAGATAGAGAGGAATGGTCTACCAGACAGATAGAGAGGAATGGTCTACCAGACAGATAGAGAGGAATGATCTACCAGACAGATAGAGAGGAATGATCTACCAGACAGATAGAGAGGAATGATCTACCAGACAGATAGAGAGGAATGATCTACCAGACAGATAGAGAGGAATGATCTACCAGACAGATAGAGAGGAATGATCTACCAGACAGATAGAGAGGAATGATCTACCAGACAGATGATCTACCAGACAGATGATCTACCAGACAGATAGAGAGGAATGGTCTACCAGACAGATAGAGAGGAATGGTCTACCAGACAGATAGAGAGGAATGATCTACCAGACAGATAGAGAGGAATGATCTACCAGACAGATAGAGAGGAATGATCTACCAGACAGATGATCTACCAGACAGATGGAGAGGAATGGTCTACCAGACAGATGATCTACCAGACAGATAGAGAGGAATGATCTACCAGACAGATAGAGAGGAATGATCTACCAGACATATAGAGAGGAATGATCTACCAGACAGACAGAGAGGAATGGTCTACCAGACAGACAGAGAGGAATGGTCTACCAGACAGATAGAGAGGAATGATCTACCAGACATATAGAGAGGAATGATCTACCAGACAGATAGAGAGGAATGATCTACCAGACAGATGATCTACCAGACAGATAGAGAGGAATGATCTACCAGACAGATAGAGAGGAATGATCTACCAGACAGATGATCTACCAGACATATAGAGAGGAATGATCTACCAGACAGACAGAGAGGAATGGTCTACCAGACAGATAGAGAGGAATGATCTACCAGACATATAGAGAGGAATGATCTACCAGACAGATAGAGAGGAATGATCTACCAGACAGATGATCTACCAGACAGATAGAGAGGAATGGTCTACCAGACAGATGATCTACCAGACAGATAGAGAGGAATGATCTACCAGACAGATAGAGAGGAATGATCTACCAGACATATAGAGAGGAATGATCTACCAGACAGATGATCTACCAGACAGATGATCTACCAGACAGATAGAGAGGAATGGTCTACCAGACAGATAGAGAGGAATGGTCTACCAGACAGATAGAGAGGAATGGTCTACCAGACAGATAGAGAGGAATGATCTACCAGACAGATAGAGAGGAATGATCTACCAGACAGATAGAGAGGAATGATCTACCAGACATATAGAGAGGAATGACCTACCAGACAGATGATCTACCAGACAGATGATCTACCAGACAGATAGAGAGGAATGGTCTACCAGACAGATAGAGAGGAATGGTCTACCAGACAGATGATCTACCAGACAGATGATCTACCAGACAGATAGAGAGGAATGGTCTACCAGACAGATAGAGAGGAATGATCTACCAGACAGATGATCTACCAGACAGATGATCTACCAGACAGATAGAGAGGAATGGTCTACCAGACAGATAGAGAGGAATGATCTACCAGACATATAGAGAGGAATGATCTAACAGACAGATAGAGAGGAATGATCTACCAGACAGATGATCTACCAGACAGATAGAGAGGAATGGTCTACCAGACAGATAGAGAGGAATGGTCTACCAGACAGATGATCTACCAGACAGATAGAGAGGAATGGTCTACCAGACAGATAGAGAGGAATGATCTACCAGACAGATAGAGAGGAATGGTCTACCAGACAGATAGAGAGGAATGGTCTACCAGACAGATAGAGAGGAATGATCTACCAGACAGATAGAGAGGAATGGTCTACCAGACAGATAGAGAGGAATGATCTACCAGACAGATAGAGAGGAATGATCTACCAGACAGATAGAGAGGAATGATCTACCAGACAGATAGAGGAATGATCTACCAGACAGATGATCTACCAGACAGATAGAGGAATGATCTACCAGACAGATAGAGAGGAATGGTCTACCAGACAGAGAGGAATGATCTACCAGACATATAGAGAGGAATGATCTACCAGACAGATAGAGAGGAATGATCTACCAGACAGATAGAGAGGAATGATCTACCAGTGGAGATTTAAAACAACCCTAAAGTCAACCCATATTATTATTCCACATAGCTGAACCAATCCCTCTCATTTCCTCTCTACACCCTGTCTGCTGCACACCCACACAGTTCAAAGGGCAAATAAGCAGAGAAAACCACATGGCCTTAC